>NC_091177.1:31331103-31388910 GCF_040958095.1 Procambarus clarkii
TAACTAGTAGAAATAACCAACAGCAAAAGCGTGTTGTATAAATAATAATAATAATAATAACCTACAGTAATAGTCTGTTGTAATAATAATCTACAGAAATCACCTACAATAATTGTCTGTTGTAATAATAACCTGCAGTATTAACATACAATATTAGCCTGTTGTAATAATATCCCATAGAAATTTTGCAATAAAATATTCTTTTAATAATCATTTAAACCCCAGTTATATCTTTTGTTCTTAGTCGCTTTTAATTGTTATTGAAGCCACACTTCTGAGGTGACTTTATGTTTCATCTGTTGTTCAGGACTTTATTCAACATGTTCGATTGCTGAGTTTATTATGTGTTTTGGGAAATTATATTAAAATAACTTAAGTTAAAAGGAATATCGCTCTCTATATGAGGTCGACCTGAGGACCGTCGTGACCCCAGCGGGTGACCCCACACACTGACCATGACTCATCCTGATTAGTCAAGACTCACAAAGTATTATATAGCAGCCCGTCCTCCTAAGGTTTCCCAACGTCAAGAAACTGTCGTGCTAAAGTCCCATTATCCTAACCTACCAGAGTACCAAAAACAGAAAATTAGGAAAGTATGAAAATTTCATGAGCCGCTACCATTTTCTAGTACGACAATTTTTGGCCTTAGGTAGAGTATACGTCAAAATGCGACGTTCAATTTGGAGGACGGGTTGTATATAGACCTTTACCTCAACACTAAGTGACACTAAGAACCTTTATCTGAAGGAAGTGATAACCATTAAGGAGTGAAAAGTGCCCTCAAGTACTTATGAGAAAAGTCTTAATACAAGACTCCTGTTATTTTAAGAATGAAAACATTGACTCATGTCAAGACTGTTATGACCTCTGGGTCATCAGAGGTCACCAGTGTGTTTACTTATGTTAGCATTAATCAACGGTTCCACTGTAGATATCACGTGATCATGTATACTTTATAGCTCGCTTACCACACAGTTATGTAAACTTTAGAGCTGACCTGACAGCTAAGTATTCATATAAACTCTAGAACTGACCTGACAGTAACGTATTTATGTATACTGTAGCGCTGACCTGACAGACAAGTATTCATGTGTACTGTATAACTGACTTGACAGCCACGAATTCATGTATAATGAAGAGCTGACGAGACAGCCACGTATTCATGTATTCTGTAGAGCTGACCAAACAGCCAAATATTCATGTATATTGTGGTGCTGGCCAGACAGCCACGTATTCATGTATACTGTAGAGCTGACCTGACAGCTACGTATTAATGTAGACTGTGGAGCCCACCTGACAGCCACGTATTAATGAATATTGAAGAGCTGACCTGACAACCACGTATTCATGTATTCTGTAGAGCGGATCTGACAGCACGTCTTTTTATATACCCACTACATAGATGTAACCTCTGTGAAAGGTATAAACATGCGTTTTTGAAAAACAGCGCCACCTGTTGCACATAATAGCAACATGCACGCTTTACTAAATATGTCACGAATTCCATTTCAATGCTTCCGATTGCATTGATAAATTTGATTTTCATAGATTTCGATATATTTTATTTTTATTGAACTATTTTGTGGGACATTGTGTTGGAATTGAGCTGTGTTATTTACCATACCGTTCATTTCGTAAGTATAAGCATAGATGCCACACCTGTGACAGGTAAAACTAGCGTTTCTTAAAAAACCACGTCATCTGTTGCATGTAAGAGGAACACACATGCTATACTAAATTTGTTACAATTCCATTTCAATGTTTCTGATTGCGTTGATAAATATAATTTACATAGATTTTTATTTATTTTTCATGTAGATGTAATTATTTTGTGTGAATTGCGTTGGAATTGAGCTGTGTTGTTTACCATACCGTTGATTTTGTGAGTATAGTTAATTTTTTTTTACTTTTTCATATTTCATTTAATTTTGTAATTGTTTTTTTCTTATATATCAGTGATGGGAACATCAGATCACTTCATGTTCCCAATTTTCTGAATGGGAACATCAGACCATTTGGGAAGGCATCGGACGAGGGAGTGGGGAATGGTGGGGATGACGAGGGGACGGAAGTGTGAGATGGTGGGGAGGACTAAACGTGTGAGGTGAAGGAAGTACTCCAGTACTAAACGTGTGAGGTCAAGGATGTACTCCAGTACTAAACGTGTGAGGTCTAGGAAGTACTCCAGTACTAAACGTGAGAGGTCAAGGAAGTACTCCAGTACTAAACATGTGAGGTCAAGGAAGTACTCCAGTACTAAACGTGAGAGGTCAAGGAAGTACTCCAGTACTAAACGTGGGAGGTCAAGGAAGTACTCCAGTACTAAACGTGGGAGGTCAAGGAAGTACTCCAGTACTAAACGTGTGAGGTCCAGGAAGTACTCCAGTACTAAACGTGGGAGGTCAAGGAAGTACTCCAGTACTAAACGTGGGAGGTCAAGGAAGTACTCTAGTATTAAACGTGTGCGGTCAAGGATGTACTCCAGTACTAAACGTGTGAGGTCTAGGAAGTACTCCAGTACTAAACGTGTGAGGTCAAGGAAGTACTCCAGTACTAAACGTGTGAGGTCAAGGAAGTACTCCAGTACTAAACGTGTGAGGTCTAGGAAGTACTCCCGTACTAAACGTATGAGGTCTAGGAAGTACTCCAGTACTAAACGTGTGAGGTCAAGGAAGTACTCCAGTACTAAACATGTGAGGTCAAGGAAGTACTCCAGTACTAAACGTGTGAGGTCAAGGAAGTACTCCAGTACTAAACGTGTGAGGTCAAGGAAGTACTCCAGTACTAAACATGTGAGGTCAAGGAAGTACTCCAGTACTAAACGTGTGAGGTCAAAGAAGTACTCCAGGACTAAACGTGTGAGGTCAAGGAAGTACTCCAGTACTAAACGTGTGAGGTCAAGGAAGTACTCCAGTACTAAACATGTGAGGTCAAAGAAGTACTCCAGTACTAAACATGTGAGGTCAAGGAAGTACTCCAGTACTAAACATGTGAGGTCAAGGAAGTACTCCAGTACTAAACGTGTGAGGTCAAGGAAGTACTCCAGTACTAAACGTGTGAGGTCAAGGAAGTACTCCAGTACTAAACGTGTGAGGTCAAGGAAGTACTCCAGTACTAAACGTGTGAGGTCAAGGAAGTACTCCTTGAAAACTGTTGACTTAAGGTAAATGAAAAACGTCAGTTCTGTTGGGTCGACCTGAGGACTTTCGTGACCCCAGCGGGTGACCCCACACACTGACCTGAGGACGATCGTGACCCCACTCACTGACCTGAGGACTGTCGTGACCCCAGAGGGTGACCCCACACACTAAACTGAGCACTGTCGTGACCCCAGCGGGAGACCCCAAACACTGACCTGAGCACCGTCGTGACCCCAGAGGGTGACCCCACACACTAAGCTGAGGACAGTCGTGACCCCAGCGGGTGACCCCCACACACTGACCTGAGGACTGTCGTGACCCCAGCGGGTGACCCCACACACTGACCTGAGGACCGACGTAACAACAGCGGGTGACCCCACACACTGACCTGAGGACTTTCGTGACCTCAGCGGGTGACCCCACACACTGACCTGAGCACCGTCGTGACCCTGGCGGGTGACCTCACACACTGACCTGAGGACTGTCGTGACCCCAGCGGGTGACCCCACACACTGACCTGAGGACCGACGTAACAACAGCGGGTGACCCCACACACTGACCTGAGGACCATCGTGACCCCAGCGGGTGACCCCACACTGACCTGAGGACTGTCGTGACCCCAGCGGGTGACCCCCACACACTGACCTGAGGACTGTCGTGACCCCAGCGGGAGACCCCACACACTGAGCACCGTCGTGACCCCAGCGGGTGACCTTCCTCTGATAAAACCCATCCTCTTGTTTAGATATTACTTTTTGTAATTATGTTGACCATCGAACATACATAAACGTTATGTACAAGTATATAGTAGAATTTGGTACTGTTGACTATGGAAAGCATTAATGTTGACCACATCACACACGAGAAATTGAAGAGACGACGACGTTTCAATCGTCCTTGGCATCAGGGGCCCCTTCTAACCGCTCCTCTAACCCTGTAGAAAAAACAAAAATTTGTTCCACTGGTAGGTAAGGGAAGGAAGGTCTAGTTCTGCTGCATACGTAGTTCCTTCCCTTTGCAGGCTGGGTCTCCTGTCAGAGACCTGCTCAGACCAGCTGGTCTCTGAAATATTTATACCAGGCTATCATAAGAGGATCTCTAGGGAAGTTCAGCCTGGATGGATGTTCCTTGTATGTCTCCTTCGTCCAGAACCAAACTAAGGTAATTTTCTGCTTCAGATGTGTTGCTAAGCCTGGGGAAAAAATCGAGGGGGGATCCATCTCTTATCGTCTTGTTTTGGAGTCGGAGGTTCGGGGAGTTGAGCTCGGGTTTGTGTTGTCAGCTTAGTCTGGCTTTGCGTATATCCGGATAACATCTGAACTTGTCCCAGAGATCCTGTAGCTCCGGCTGCAATGTTTCATCTGTGCTGTTTATTCTCTTTAGGCGGAGGCCAGGGGCCGGATTCAGGAAGGTACTTACGAAGGTTTTTCCTCTTAGCTAAGAACGAATTCCTTCTTAGCGCCTTCGTGGCGGCTACGTCCGTATTCAAAGAGCTACCCTAAGTGGAAAAATCTTCGTAAGTTCATTCCGGGATTTAAGTGTGGTTTCGACCACTCGTAGCTTTACGTAAACTGGATATAAGTCATTTTTTCTCTACTACATAACACTGAGATCGATTTATGATATTGGAACATGACCAAAATATTATAGCTGGTGAATCTAGTGAAGAGGAGTCCTTCGTGTTAGTTATATATGCATTCTCTGCTTGAAACTTGAAGTAAATATGTGTTTGATGATAGTAGAATTAGTTTTATAATAGCAAGATATTATACCAGTAGTTATTAAGTAAATAAACACTGGTGAACATGAAATATGAGAGAAGGTGATGAGCCCTGCCTGATGGGATCATTTACTATCACCAAATGCCCCTGTTCACCTAGTAGTAAGGGTATACCTTAGCTATACATACCCATTTCTAATTTATTTAGTTTGGTTTTATTTTGAAATTAAACCTGGGTGAGACATAAAATAAAAATATGCTGCACAAATGATGTTAGGTAAGGAGAAGGGTAAAAATGTCACAAACTTTATTCATTGAATACTTAAAGCTATAATTATGACTATATACTGTAGATTATTAAAAAAGAGAGAGGGAAGTAGGGGTCCAAAACCTCTTCCTGTTATACAATTTGGGTGTGGAACAAGTATTTATCAAAAGAAGGCACCATGCCGGGAAGGCTATGTAGCAGTAAGGCAGTGAGGTGAGGCAGCTACTTATTTGAAAAATGCTTATTTTATTTACCTTATAAGCTGAGGCAACTTATTTTATTTGAGGAATACTCAGCTGATTCCTCTACATTTAGCATGGAACAAATTTGTGTCCAAGACCTCTTCCTGTTACTCAATTTGGCTGTGTGTAACCAAACTAGAAGTGCTCTACAAATCAAGGGACCCAGAATGTGGAATGACCTCCCGAATCATGTCAAAGGCTGTACCTCTCTCAACCAGTTTAAGAGTTAAACCAAGTACTGCCTAATTAACTCCATGTAACCTAACTTACCTCCTAAATGTCAACCCATGTCTTGCTATTTTTTAAACAACGCTGTTCACCAACATGTTCAATTGCTGAGTTATGCTATGCTAACCCCCCTTTTTGTATTTTTTATTCCCTCTTTCAACACAATTTATACCTAATCCCGATTACTAAGTTTTAGTCTGTGTTTTTTCCCCCACACCTTGCCCGAAATGCTATGAGTATTAGTGGCTTTAGGTATTGTATGTACTAGCTCTGTCTATAAATCCAACATTATGTTTGTAAATCAACTGTATGTACTTTTCCTGAATAAAATGTATTTATTATTTATTTTTTAATCAGTAAGTATTAAAAGAAGGCACCAAGCTGGGAAGGCTATGTAGCACCATTGTGTGTAACAATAAACCAAATTTTTTTTAACAAATAATGCACCTGTATGGTAAAACAAATCCTGTCAGCTGTAAAAATATTGATGCAGTTATTTAAATGAAAAATATAATAAAAGAAATATTACTGGTTTATTTTTATCCTATCTTTTTGTACTGTACAGTATATCCAAGGAAGTGAAAAATTGAGACATAATGCACAATTTAATGAATGATTAGCATGGATTAGCAGTTCAAAAGAAATATGAATTGTATTACATATCAACATGAGATCTTAATGATCCATGGTCAACATGATTTAATAAGGATAATACAGTACTGTATTTGTAATAATACAAACTATTATTTAAAATCTTTATTACTGATTTTTTTTATTAAGAAGATTAGGTATACACAGCAATGTGCTGCTACCCTATTCTATATGGAATATTACACAGTGTAGATAAAAAACTAGCTATAAGTTTATCTAATACTCCCATCTCACAGGATGGTTAGACATACTGTACATGGAATCAATTTAGAAAATACCAGCCTCAATACAAAAAACAAATCAACTCTGACTAAACAACTCTAAGCAATTTTCACAAGAGGTAAGCACTGAATCATGGAAACATTATATTATAATTACTCTTACCAGTTTCTACAAAACTCCTCTCAAACAATGTATTTTTAAACATGTTTAGGTATACACAGCAATGTGCTGCTTTCCTATTCTGTATAAAGGACCACACAGTGTAGATCAAAAACCAGCTACCAGCTCACCCAACATCCTCACCTCACAGGATGGCCAGTCATACATGGAATTAGGAGAGAACAAAATACTTAATGCTGATCTGTTAGCCTCCACTGGCAAAATCTGGGTGCAGCACAAGAATATCTTCCAATATTCCTGAGTGTATGAAGTAATTACAGAGCTCAAAATACCTCATACCATTTGGTATGAAGTCACTGACAACAGGACAATCACAGATATAGTGTTGGAGAGTATGTTCTCTCAAGTAGGACTGAAAACAGATGTTTTTTTTTCCACCAAGAGGGCTATAAACCCATGGAACCGCCTACCCGCTGAAGCCGTAAATGCCAAATTCCAGCTAAAAAATATCATTAAGACAATTGGCGGGCCCTTTAACAAGCCGCCGGCTTTCTGTCCTCTTCGAGGCCACTAGATAGTTAGTGGTCCTTGGGTAAATTCAGTAAATATATACAATAATTGTCAGCGCATCTTCCGAGCAACAAGGACAGCTACACAGTATCTCTTAGAATTACGTAGGTAAACAACAAATGTAACATATTTGTTTACTACAATGTCGGTGCTGGCTGTAGAAGTTGAAAAAACATTGTTTTACTTCGAAATATACTAATTTTATAAGAAAATTCGACGTAAATAGGCGGCAGTAGAGCTCCGATAAGCCAGCGCTAAATCTTCAATATGAAGAATGTTGCTGCTCTCTGATTGGCCAAACGAAACACTGTAGTGACCTCTATCGGCACGCAGGTGAACCAACAATTTTCTTCCTAAGTATACCTTATTGAATCGCACCTAAGCATCTTCTTAGGGTGCACTTAGGAACCTTCGTAGCAAACCCACTTACGAAGAAATACACAGAGCTTCCTGAATCTAGGTCCAGGAGAGTATGGCAGGGAAGTCTTCAGAGCGGCAGAGTGGCTTCAATCAAACTTCATATCGGTCTATCTGCTAAGTGTTTAAACCCAAACAAACGCCTCCAACAACTGGCTCCAACGAGTTTGCAACAACTCCAGCCCTCGACAGATGCACCCCCATCCCGAGCATACATTTCATTTCTTCCAAAGAAGTATTCCCAGTTATCTATGAAAGATATGGCATTTGATTTGCAATATCTTTCCAGCCGTCAATTGACACCAGTTAGCCTCGACAACCATTCATTTCCAACTCCCTTCCTTGCAATTATGCCACATATGATCGGGATTCCTCCCTTGCTCCTAACAATTTATTTTAGTTAAATGGGGCCTAACCAGAAAAAGATATAGCTGAAGAACAACACCAGGTATCTTGTTACTAAAGCTTCGATTATTAAATCCCAGTGTCCTATTTGCCTTATTACGAACATTCATGCATTGATCCTTTGGTTTTAAATTCTTACTAATCATAACTCCCAGATACCTTTCGCAATCCGACTTCACAATCTCAACACCATCCGGCTCGTATCTTATAACTCTATTATAATTACATAGCTTCAGAACTTTACATATATCAGCAATAAATTGCATCTGCCAATCCTTTGACCATTTCAAAACACTATTTAGATCAACTTGAAGTGATAGTGAGTCTTCTGCTGTGTTAATTTTCCTACCGGTTTTTGTATCATCGGCAAATTTGCAAATGTTCCTACTCAAACCTGAATCTAAATCATTTATATATATTATAAACAACAGAGGTTTCAGGACAGTGCCTTGAGGCACTCCACTCCACATTTTCCCACTATGACTTAACCCCATTTATACTAACTCTCTGTTTCCTTTTGTATAGCCATGCTCTAATCCATCTTAATATAGCACCCCTAATATCACGAGCCTCTATCTTTTTAATCAGTCTTTCATGTGGCACTGTATCAAAAGCTTTGTTAAAGTCAAGGTACACAACGTCGCAAACCTTACCTCTATCAACTGCCTCAACTGTGCTGGAATGAAAATATAGCAAATTTGTTAAACATGAACAAACAAATCCCCAGTGCCCCAAACAAATTATTGATAGAGTGCCACATCAATTCCCATATAAATTCATAAGAACGTGTCCAGCGTAGGATGACAAATTTAATCCCTCAAATTAGAAACCTGTCACATAAAGAAAGATTGACAAAGCTTAAATTACATTCTCCAGAAAAACGAAGAATTAAGGGTGACATGACAGAGGTGCACAAGTGGATGGATGGGCATAACAAAGGGGATATGAACGAAACATTCCACGAAACAATGGGTATAAATTACATAAGTTTAGATTGATGAAAGGCCTGGATGAATACTGGTTCGGTAACAGGGTTGTTGATTTGTGGATCCTATTACCACGTTACGTGGTGGTAGAGGTGGTGGGGTTCCTTGATTTTTTAAAATGTGAGTTTGGACACGTAGTAGCATTGAGTCGTTAAAAAAAGGTGCTTCCTCGTATGGGCCAATAGACCTTCTGCAGTTACTTTTATTCTTATGTTCTTAAATTACATACTCTAGAGAGGCAAATAATTAGGGGTGATATGACAGCTGTGTATAAGTGGATAAATGTGCATAACAAAGGGGATATTAATAGAGTATTAAAAGTATCAACACAACACAGAGCAAGAAACAATGAGTATAAATTAAATAAGTTTAGATTTAGGAAAGACCAGAGTATATACTGGATCGGTAACAGGGTTGGTGATATAAGAACATAAGAACAAAGGCAACTGCAGAAGGCCTATTGGCCCATACGAGGCAGCTCCTATCTATATCCACCCAATCCCACTTATATACATGTCCAACCCGCCAATCACTGATATGTGGAACCAATTACTGCGCAACGTAATAGAAGTAGGATTCCTTGATTGTTTAGAGCGTAGGTTAGACATATATATGAATAAGATTGGGTGGTTGTAAATAGGAGCTGCTAATAGGCGTTCTGCAGTTACCTTAATTCTTATGTTCTTCTCACCCTCACTAATTTAATCTCACCTCACTTTCTCCTCCCAGGGTTATATAGCCTCGACTTGGAATAACTGATTCTTATTCGGGCAATCCCAGTCATAGGGAATCATCTATTAATCTAGTAGCTCAGACATATTTTTCGGAAGAGTCTTTATCTGCGTTTAAGAATGACGGCCAACGAAAATACCACCTCTAATCTCCTGCCATTCCTCGCAGCTGTGTCGAAGATCGATCCCATTAAAATCTCTGTAGTTCATCTTTTGGAAACTATAGAGAAAGACGTGCACGATCTTCATATTAATGATGAACAAACAGATACTTCCGCCAACAAAGCAGATCTTGGAATTTTTTGGGCACTAACATTGTCCTCATGCATGGGATCGAAGTCGGTTAAGATGACGGGTCGTTGGGAAAACGTCCTGTGGATAATCATCGAGCTTGTTTCTCACTGGCGGCCTGAAAACAACAAGGATTTAGGATATTTAGGTAATGATTTATTGAAACCATGGGTTCTCAAAATGTTCACTGATCAAAAACTGTGTCCCAACCCATACCTGCGTCTGGAAATGCTTCGATTTATTTGCATGTATCCAGATACGTTCTTGCTGGACGCCTACTCCGGAATGCAAGTTGTTGAGGGATTGATCGTCAATAGCCTGTACATGGAGCTGCAACACCTGGAGCAAGATGACTTAGAGATGAACCTTGCTTATCCTTTCATTAAGGTTTTGGAGAAACTTAATGAATATGGTCATTCACGTGCACTTGCAGCTGCAGCCGTGCAACAGGTGACCTGTCTGGAGATTGGACCAGAAGCATCATTTTTCAACCACATTGTGCAGCTGTTGGGGCAACACGCAGAAGCATCGCGAGTGAATTACCTCAGCAATTTAGATGTTGTTGAAACTATTTCGTCGTTCTCGGACATTATTTCCTTATTTGAGCAGCTGGTGGTTACACAATACACAATGACAGCTTATGAAGTTCCCGGCTTGGCTGAGGCCGCTGCAGCTTCCCTTGTTGCTCTTACATCTTCTTTAGTGGCAACGACACCTACGTTACGACATAAAGCTGGTAGCAGCCTCTTTTCGCTCTTCACTCATTTGGATGACGTTTACGAACTATTATCAATTACAGACAACTCGTCTATTTTTCAAGTTTTGTGTCTTAACCACGCTCAGCTCCTGTCTTCCCTTAACAAGCAGGTAGCAAAGTGGGGATTCTGCTTCGACTACTTTCCAGAACCTCATGAGGAGTCAAGCGAGGACTGCCCGGAGAAGTTCATCGACAGCTTGACACAGGCAGTGATGAAGGCGCCGGTGTTGTTGCATTCGTCCAAGATGGTGGTGGATGAATCAACGCTGATCCACCTGCTGCTGGTGTCCCCCACCGACCCATTCACGCGGTGCCCTCTGGACAACGGTTCATACAGTCGCCTACCCGAGTTACAGGCTGAAATTTTTGCATGGAGAAACTCTTCACTCGAAAATATCGTTATAGTGACGTAAACATAAACAGTGATGAGATTAACAGAGAGATCGATAGCAGAAGCGCTGGGAACGTTGATAGTAGTACAGACTACTTGAACAGCATTGATGTTAAAAGTTCCGACTGTGAACTGCAGAAATTGCTTTTGCAGTTTTACTCATGATTATTAGTGTATAATAATTGACGCACTTATATATATATATATATATATATATATATATATATATATATATATATATATATATATATATATATATATGTCGTACCTAGTAGCCAGAACGCACTTCTCAGCCTACTATGCAAGGCCCAATTTGCCTAATAAGCCAAGTTTTCATGAATTAATTGTTTTTCGACTACCTAACCTACCTAACCTAACCTAACCTAACTTTTTCGGCTACCTAACCTAACCTAACCTATAGAGATAGGTTAGGTTAGGTTAGGTAGGGTTGGTTAGGTTCGGTCATATATCTACGTTAATTTTAACTCCAATAAAAAAAATTGACCTCATACATAATGAAATGGGTAGCTTTATCATTTCATAAGAAAAAAATTAGTGAAAATATATTAATTCATGAAAACTTGGCTTATTAGGCAAATCGGGCCTTGCATAGTAGGCTGAGAAGTGCGTTCTGGCTACTAGGTACGACATATATATATATATATATATATATATATATATATATATATATATATATATATATATATATATATATATATATATATTAGTATATTTTGGTAGCAGTCTTTCCTGTAGACATATATTATTAAATATGACCGAAAAAGTAAGATTAATAATTCTAACACGAATTTTCTCAATCTTTCGTACATTACGCTTCACTGTTTGAGGTAAATCAAAAATCACTTCTCCAAAATTCATTTTTATTTCTAGTCTGACGCGACACGGGCGCGTTTCGTAAAACTTATTACATTTTCAAAGACTTCACAAATACACAACTGATTAGAACTTACGTATCCCTGATTTTATATCTACATTTGAGTGAGGTGGGAGGGGTGATGTGGCATTAACACAAGACAGAACAAGAGGGGATATTAATAGGGTATTAAAAGTATCAACACAAGACAGAACAGAAACAATGGGTATTGAATAGAAGTGTTTGTAGAAAGCCTATTGGTCCATATTTCTTGATGCTTCTATATTGGAGCGGAGTCTTGAGGTGGGTAGAATATAGTTGTGCAATAATTGGCTGTTGATTGCTGGTGTTGACTTCTTGATGTGTAGTGCCTCGCAAACGTCAAGCCGCCTGCTATCGCTGTATCTATCGATGATTTCTGTGTTGTTTACTAGGATTTCTCTGGCGATGGTTTGGTTATGGGAAGAGATTATATGTTCCTTAATGGAGCCCTGTTGCTTATGCATCGTTAAACGCCTAGAAAGAGATGTTGTTGTCTTGCCTATATACTGGGTTTTTTGGAGCTTACAGTCCCCAAGTGGGCATTTGAAGGCATAGACGACGTTAGTCTCTTTTAAAGCGTTCTGTTTTGTGTCTGGAGAGTTTCTCATGAGTAGGCTGGCCGTTTTTCTGGTTTTATAGTAAATCGTCAGTTGTATCCTCTGATTTTTGTCTGTAGGGATAACGTTTCTATTAACAATATCTTTCAGGACCCTTTCCTCCGTTTTATGAGCTGTGGAAAAGAAGTTCCTGTAAAATAGTCTAATAGGGGGTATAGGTGTTGTGTTAGTTGTCTCTTCAGAGGTTGCATGGCTTTTCACTTTCCTTCTTATGATGTCTTCGATGAAACCATTGGAGAAGCCGTTATTGACTAGGACCTGCCTTACCCTACAGAGTTCTTCGTCGACTTGCTTCCATTCTTCCTCTTTCAGCTCCTGCAGATATTGGAGGAGCAATATATATATATAAGCAATATATAGATAATATATATATATATATATTATATATATATATATATATATATATATATATATATATATATATATATATATATATATATATATATATATATATATATATATATATATATATATATGAATTGTTAATCACAATGTTATTGATTGAATTATGTGGAAGTTTTTTAATTAATAAAATTACAAAATAAGATTTGCTGTCATTGCCACCAACAACAAAAAATTAATATGCTAGAAAAATTAATAATTTGGTTTATTGAAGAGCTCTTATATGAGAACAATGAAGGTAAATATGTATTTATCTACACAATTGAGAGAATTGTTGTGTAGATGAGAACAATGAAGGGAAATATGTGTTTTTATCTACACAATTGAGAGAATATTTGTGACTATTTGTCCATCCAAAGTTATGGCTAGCCGCGTACAAATATGCATGGGACCCATCTGTAGTACGAGATGATACCTTTGTCAATTATAAACATCCTTATGCCTTTTTCATAACATCAGTGTGATATATGGCATAGGATTAACAGTAGTGTAAGATGACTCGACTCAAGTTCTCAGCATTTTACTATTAAATTTTTTTGTCCGTAATTATTTCCCATGGACCTAGGCTGGGGTGTGTATTTAAAACCCATCCTCTTGTTTAGATATTACTTTTTGTAATATAACATCGAACATACATAAACGTTATGTACAACTATAAAGTAGAATTTGGTACTGTTGACTATGGAAAGCATTAATGCTGACCACATCACACACGAGAAATTGAAGAGACGACGACGTTTCAATTATCCTTGGCATCAAGGGCCCCTTCTAACTGCTCCTCTAACCCTATAGGAAAACCAAAAATTTGTTCCACTGGTAGGTAAGGGTAGGAAGGCTAGTTCTGCTGCATACCTAGTTCCTTCCCTTTGCAGGCTGGGTCTCCTGTCTTAGACCTGCTCAGACCAGCTGGTCTCTGAGATATTTATTCCAGGCTATCATAAGAGGATCTCTAGGGAAGTTCAGCCTGGATGGATGTTCCTTGTATGTCTCCTTCGTCCAGAACCATATTCAGGTAATTTTCTGCTTCAGATGTGTTGCTAAGACTGGGGGAAAAAATCGAGGGGGATCCATCTCCTATCGTCTTGTTTTGGAGTCGGAGGTTCGGGGAGTTGAGCTCGGGTTTGTGTTGTCAGCTTAGTCTGGCTTTGCGTATATCCGGATAACCTCTGAACTTCTCCCAGAGATCCTGTAGCTGCGGCTGCAATGTTTCATCCGTGCTGTTTATTCTCTTTAGGCGGAGGCCAGGAGAGTATGGCAGGGAAGTCTTCAGAGCGGCAGAGTGGCTTCAATCAAACTTCATATGGGTGTGGAAATTTGTGGGTTTGTAGTACGCCTTCATGTGGAGGCGCCTTGAATCAAACTTCAAATAGGTATGGAGATTTGTGGGGTTTGTAGTTCGCCTTAGTTTAGAGTCGCCAACTCATGTTGCCAATGAACACTGTTATATCCAGGAAATTTATTGTTGAACTGTTATGCTCTAATGTAAATTTCAAGTTGCCCAGACAAAGCAAGTGTGAAGATGTTGCTCGCCAGTGGTCATAACGTCAACAATGTTGTCAATATATCAGTAATATATGAGCGGTCTTTATAGACAATTGCTAATTCAAAGGAAGAAGGGTGTCTCAGCATATGGAGGAGTAAGTAAGTAATTATCAAAAGAAGGCACTAAACCGGGAAGGCTATGTAGCACCATCAAAGACGCAAAATAATCAGAGGGCGCTAAATATCACCAAGGATGCCAATACGAGAACAAAAACGCATAAGGCGAACGATATCAAAAGTATCCGAGTCACCAAGAATTCTATCGAGGGACAGGTGACCGCGAGGGGCGGTCGGAAAGCAAGACATACGCTCGTCCTGGAAGTCAGGACATTCAAGAAGGACATGCACGACCGTAAGAAGGACAATGCAACTAGGACAATAAGGAGCAGGGCGGCGCTCCATCAAGTGACCATGGGTTAAGCGAGTATGGCCAATACGTAACCTCGCCAGATCTGTTTCCCACCGCCGGTTACAGTGGAAGGAGGACTGCCACGAGGAAACACAACATTTAAGAGTACATCGCTTGTTACCAGTAACAGACAACCAAGAAGCCTGCCAACGGGTAAGGACTGAGGAATGGATAACCGGGTAAAAGTCGGAATACGGAATGCCCTTACGAGAGATGGGACAAGAGCGGACAGCTTCCTTGGCGGCAGCATCCGCACGCTCATTTAAAGACACACCAATATGGCTGGGAACCCAACAAAACTCAACCGACTTAAATTTACTGTGAACGAGAAACAGCCAATGCTGGATCTCGACAACCACTGGATGAACTGGATTAAAGGACCCGAGAGCCATGAGGGCACTACGAGAGTCAACAACAACTACAAAGGAAGACTGACAACGAGAAAGTAGGAGACGAAGAGCATAGAGAATAGCATAAAGTTCTGCTGTAAAGATGCTAGTCTCCGGAGGCAAGCGACACATATAAGTGCGATCAGGAAAAACAACAGAGTAGCCAACACCGTCCGCTGACTTAGACCCATCGGTGAAGACAGAAACGGAGCGGGAGTGAGAAGAAAAGTGCTCGAGGAAAAGGCGTTTTAGAACCGTAGGAGGGGTAAAAGCTTTAGTGATACGGGTCAAGGATGTACAAAACCGCGGAAGAGGGACCCTCCACGGGGGCAAAGAAGGAACAACACGAGGAGAAACATCAGAAATACGAACGGAAAGAGAATCCTGCAGGCGAGATAACCGGACAGAAAGAGGGAGGTGGTGAAGAGGAACAGGAACCGCAGGAGGGGTAAAAATTAAAGCACGACAGAGGCGAGAGGAAGGATGTTGCAAGGACCGCGCAAGATAGCGAAGACAGTAGCGATCACGGCGGTCCTGGAGAGACAGGAAGCCAGTGTCAACATACAAGCTAAGGACGGGAGTCGAACGAAAGGCACCAGAACTGAGGCGCAACCCAGTATGGTGCAAAGCATCAAGACGGCGAAGAGTAGAAGGAGAAGCAGACGAGTAAGCAGGGCAACCATAATCGAGCTTAGACAGGACGAGAGAGGAATGTAAAGCAAGGAGAGTGCGCCTATCTGCCCCCCAAGAAGTATGGGACAAGACCCGAAGGAGGGTAAGGGCCTTAGAGCACTCAACACGGAGGTAAGAGATATGGGGAGACCAAGACAAACGAGTGTCAAGGAATAACCCCAAAAGCTTCGCGGAATCTTTGTATTCAAGGGGATGACCATAAAGTGACAAAGAGGGACGAAGAACAACCCGTTTCCGCGTAAATGTCATGGCACAAGTCTTAGAAGTAGAGAACTTGAAGCCATGATCAGTGGCCCAAGACGACACGGCATCAATTGCAAGTTGAAGCCGGCATTGAAGGAGAGGCGAATCATCACCCTGACAACAAAGGGTAAGATCATCGACATAGAGAGCGGAGAAGACACCAGAAGGAAGAGAGGAAAGAAGACCATTGAGGGCCACCAGAAAAAGAGTAGTGCTCAGAACACTACCCTGGGGCACACCTTCGTATTACTGAAAAGAGGGAGAGAGAGCGGTACCAAGGCGCACCCGAAAGGAACGACGAGAGAGGAAGCTGCGGAGAAAGAGAGGGAGATGACCACGAAGGCCAAAAGAATGAAGTTGAGATAGGATATGATAACGCCAAGTGGTGTCGTAAGCCTTTTCCAGGTCAAAAAGGACGGCAACAACGGAGGTCTTCGCAGCAAAAGCAGTACGAATATTGACCTCCAAGTTCACCAGGACATCTGTCGTGCTGCGGCACTTGCGGAAACCAAATTGAAAAGGGGAGAGGAGGTGATGGTGTTCCAGGAACCACATCAGACGAACGTTAACCATACGTTCAAAGAGTTTGCAGACACAACTCGTGAGAGCAATAGGGCGAAAGTCCTTAGGGAATGTACCCAGAGACCCCGGTTTGCGAACAGGGAGGACAACGGCATCGAGCCAGTCCTCAGGGACTGACAACGACTCCCAGATCCGATTATACAGACTCAGTAAATACTGAGACGTGCTCGGAGGGAGATGGCGAGGCATCTCATAATGAATACCATCGGAGCCCGCCGCCGTAGAACCGCAGAGGGCCAGGGCAGAACGAAGTTCAGAGAGAGAGAAGGGATCATTATAGGGAAGCTGAAGATGAGTGCAGAAATCTAAAGGACGAGACTCAAGGACAGGTTTACGAAGAAGGAAAGATTGGGGAAGATGAAGACCAGAGCTAACAGAAGAAAAGTGGGAACCCAGTTCGGAAGCGACCTGCAACGGGTCCGCCACAAGAGTATCATGGAGGTGAAGGACCGGTGAAACATCGGGAACGAACTTACCCGCTATCTTGCGGATACGCTTCCAGATCTGGGCCAGAGGGGTTTCGGACATAATTGTTGAGACATAAGATGCCCAACATTCACGTTTTGCCGTACGGATGGCCCTACGGGCCACCGCACTCGCTTTCCGAAAGAAAAGAAAAGAATCGGTCGTCTGCCTACGGCGGTGCCTCTTCCAGGCTGCACGCTTACAGCGGACAGCCCGAGCACAGTCCGCATTCCACCAGGGAACGCACTTCCGTGGACCCCGAGAGGAAGAGCGAGGAATAGAGCGGAGGGCAGCGTTGAAGACAGTGTCATGAAAAAGGAGGAGAGCGCGAGAGAGAGGCAGAAGGGAGAGGTCAGAGAGAGCAGCACTGAGGGTAAATAGGGTCCAGTCTGCCTTAGCAAACTGCCACCTAGGGAAAGAGAGGGAAGGGCGAAAAGAGAAAAAGGAAACAAGGATGGGGAAATGATCACTTCCATGGAGGTCATCAAGAACCTGCCACGTGAAATCTAAGTAAAGAGAAGAAGAGCAGAGAGAAAGATCAAGACAAGAAAGGGTGCGAGTCCGAGAGTCCAAATGAGTGGGCTCACCAGAATTCAGAAGAGACAGGGAAGAAGATAGGAGAAACGGCTCAGGGAGGCGACCCCGGGTATTCGTCAGAACGTCACCCCAAAGAGAATGACGACAATTGAAGTCACCCAGCAGGAGCACAGGCTCCGGCAAGGAGTCTAGGAGGTGTTTCAAATCAGGAAGAGAGAGCGGGACACTCGGGGGGAGATAAATGGAACAAACTGTGTACCATTTCCCCACAAAGATACGAGCAGCAGAACAATGGAGAGGCGAAGGAAAAAGTAAAGGAACAAAGGGAACATCTGCACGAATCAAGAGAGCAGAAGAATTAGAAGCCCCAGCAATGGCTGGGGGGGGGGGAGAGAAAGGAATAGCCACGAAAACGACCAGGACGAGCACCAAGCATTGGCTCCTGGAGACAGACACAAAGGGGCGAAAACCGCGAAATCAGAAGTTGGAGTTCGAGGAAATTGGCGTAATAACCTCGAACGTTCCATTGAAGAATGGACAACGACGAGAAGAGAAAGGACAAAAACAGAGAACATGGAAGAAACAAAGGCGAAAGAGCAACAGAGCACGTCAAAGAATATCAGGGTCGGGATCAGGGTCAGCAAAGTCAGGGTTAGGGGGCATGGGTAAACTGAGCAAAGACGGAGGGAAGGAAACGGGAGAACAGATCAGAGGTGGGCGGGCGGGGTCCGGAGGAGGAGACAACGGAGAGGAGCAGTCAAGGACAGCAGTAGGAAGAGGGGGAGTAGAAAGAGGGGAGCGCACCCCAGCAAGAGCAGCAACCGAAAGGGAAGCAGGGGCCAAAGAAACCTCCATAGCAGGAACAGGGGGCGCAACCACTGAAACGGGAGGGAAAGGAGCAACAGAGCCAGAAGTAGGAGCTAAGGAAGAAAGCGAAGCCTTCTTACCCGCCGGGGAAGAGGAAGGAGAGGAGCCAGGCTTACGCTTCTGACTTAAAGAGACAGGTGTCCCAGCAACTACGTACCGGGCAACGGATTCCAGTGTCTCAACAGGAGAAGCCGAACGAGAGCACACACGACGGCCGTTAGGAGAGCGATGGACATCCGCCTGCACCGACAGGCGGCGGGGAGAGCCGATAGATGGAGGAAGAGGATGGGAAGGAGGATCGGAGGGGGACGAGGAAGAAGACACAGGAGACATGACAGACCGGGTTGAAAGAAGGGGAACCCCAGACCGAGGACCAGGAGGGGGACCCCTCGGGAAAGAACTCAAAGGAACAGAGGAGGGGGCAGTGGGCGTATCAGGGTCCAAGGCCCGGAAACGGTTGAGAGTCTGAGGAAGGGGGGAAGGACGTGGAGAGGAAGAGCGCAACACGCGAGCATAAGAGATGTTAGTATAAGGCGGGAGCCGGCGAACCTGGCGCCTCGCCTCAGGAAAAGACAAACGCTCCCGGTGCTTCAGGTTAAGGACGGCCGCCTCAAGCTTGTAATGGACACAGGCACGGGAGAACGTAGGATGGGCCTCACCGCAGTTGAGGCAGCGAGCTTGGGGAGAAGTGCACTCCGACTTAGAGTGACCTTCACTCCCACACAAAGGACAGAGAGAGACAGTCCCGGAGCAGCGGAGGGCACCATGCCCAAACCTCCAGCACTTATTACAAAGTCGAGGAGAAGGAATATACTCCTGGACAGAGCACCTAGCACCAGCAAGAATGACAGAGGATGGAAGGGTCCTACCATCAAAGGTGGTCTTCACAACGCGAAGGGGTTGACGGCGACGACCACGAGGGGGACGAGTAAACGAGTCAACCTGGAGGACAGAATGGCTTTGGGCATCAAGGATATGCCGAATATCATCGTGGCAATCCTGCAGATTCCGAACACCGGTTGCAACATGGGGTGGGAGGAGAATAGTGCCAACACTGGAATTCATCTGAACGTTCTTGGAGACCCGAACAGGGATCTCGCCAAGGCAAGATAAGGCAGCCAAGCGGGAAGCCGCATCCTGAGAAGGAGCAGCAACGACACGTGTACCGAGACGAGTGGGGTTGAAAGTAACACACGCATCCACGGAATCTACAAGATGCCGATGGAGGGAGAAATCGTCAGGAGGCGCAGAATCAAGAGGGAGGAGATCAAAGTATTTGGCCAATGAAGCAGGACCAAACAAGGCCTGATACGCATCAGCACGGGAAGGAATCGAGCGAGTGCGGTTGGGGCGCGAACGGCGTTGAGAACCCCTAGAGAGAGAGGGGTCAAAAGGCGCAGTAGTCACAACGAAAGACTTAGCCACACCAGGGGACGAAGTGGTGGTCACCGGGGGCTGGAAGCTCGACCCAACCTCAGAGGAGGGAGGGGAGCTGGGGGAAGAAGTCAGGACGGTCAAAGGAGGAGCAAGGTCGGGGCCCAACGCCGCGGGAGCTACAGAGCCTGGTCTTCCAAGACAGGCCGACTCGGGGGCTTGGTCGCCCACCCCACGAGCCTGAGAGGGTACAACGGAAACATTCAACGACATAGAGACGAAAAGTGACAAATTCATCCACGAATGTGCCCCCATACCCACCATGGAGCCACAATTAGAGGCAGGACACCCAACAGGAAGCTATCGCCGATCATGCCGGGGCCCCCTAGGGGTGCGTCGTGAGTATACGCCCCACAAACGCCACCTTAAGAACCGTCAGTCCGTCGAGATCGGGTTCAGCGACGAAAGGGGGATTGACAATAAAAGGTTCCCCTCGCTCGAGACGTTGGGTACTACAGTTCTACGGGTGCAAGAGTATGCCTCCTCAAGCACCCGGGCGTCAAAATAGAAGAAGTCCAAAGAAATAATCCAAAACAAGCAAAAGGTCGGCAGGAAACGACAAGCAGATAGGAGAAGAGGGGGGAGAAAAACGAAACATAAGGAAAAGGAAAAGCGATCCGGCACAATTGAAGAAGACAGCAGCAGGAGTGCAAGGCCAGAAAAGGACAGAGGACTGCCCAACGGAGCATCACACTCCGGTAGCCGTCCACCAAGCCCCCTCACGACGCCAACGGACCGGAAGGGGAGGGGGAGCATATGGAGGAAAGCACCTACTGTAGCACCCCCAATACCATGAGCCTCTATCTTTTTAATCATTCTTTCATGAGACACTATTAAAAATCTTTCCCAAAGTACAGGGACACAACTTCACAAACCTTACCAATATCAACTGCCTCAATTATGCTGGAATAAAATAATAGCAAATTTGTTAAACATGAACGGCCAATTGTAAACCCATGTTGTGAATCATTTATTAATTTATGTTTTTGAAGGTGAATGGTATTTGCAATTTTTGATTCAAGCAACTTTCTACCAATAAACGTGAAGCTAATTGGCCGATAGTTTGACATAAGAGATGTATCTCCTCTCTTGAAAATTGGAACCACATTAGTAACCTTCCACAACACTGGTGTAATGTAAGAAAACTCACTGACCGGCAGTTTCGTTTTTTTTTTTCCATGCCGGTCAGCGAGTCGTGATTTTTTCCGTGAAACGGTGACTGCCGTTTGTTTTGGTGAGTCATGATTTTATTTCTTGGATTTTAACGGACAGTTTTTGTCCCCGGCACTTCGCTCAAGAGGATTAAACTGCATGCTTCCGTCGCACCAAAATTTCGATTCCCTGGTGACCCTGCACAGACATTGCTAATGGTCAATGACGTTATCTACTCACAATCTTCATTGTATTAGACCGTTTTCTGATATGGTTTATTTATTCCCATTTTCAATATTTATGTCAAGGGAATAAAGAAGCCGCCTTCCGTCAAGGCCTAATACATAAGGACGTAATTCCAAATTTTTTCCATAATAAGCCCGTTTTCAGTAATGGCATATTCAACCTATTTTCTTATTGTTTCCCCATGCAACATGATGCCAGAATACAATTTGCACTCATAATCTCACATGGAAAATTATTATACCTTATCCAATAAAAAAAAAAACAGCGGGTTACAGTAACATAGTTTTCTTGATAAAAACTATTTCGGAAGGTTATTACTGCGAGTTATCATTGAAGGTTGTTATTTTAGTAATTATGATACAGTTTCTGCAGATTGTTACAGCAAAATATTCCCAAAGGCAAAACCAGCAAGAATTCTACAAGTTATTTTGGCATATAATTAATGTTGGTTACAACTGCTAATTATTAGTTAAGTTAGTTATAGGAACAGGTTATAAGGTCTGGTTATGTTCGCAGGTTGTGAAATTAACAACTCCACAGTATACCTGAGAATGTGTTACGGCCACTATAGGTCGCAGCCGGGTTCTTTGATGGTAGAACCAAAATTATAGTATCCGACCCCAAGTCGGTAGTTCGGTTTCAAGAAAGTGGCTATGTAGTGCATAAAAAAGAGGGGATGAACAAAACACTGTTCCTTTCGTCAATGTATTAAATATCTTCCCACCACCGTTAAGAATATATATGTACACCGTCACCATAAATAATATATAAAGTATAGATGGGCTATTACTACACCTATGTACAATCCTTTCGCTCAGGATATCAAACGTGTTCACGTGCAGAGTTCATCAATCCCCAGTATTTCTTCACTGTCCAGTAGCGTATCCAACCTTACTGGGAAGAACACCGGCGAGTTCACCGGTACGTGGGCCAGCCCACTGACAGTGTCATGAGGTGCCTGTACCCCCACGACCGCTCTCCAGCTACTCGCTGGCAGAGTACCTCAGCCACACGCTGAGCTGGGTCACAAACCAATACAGGGAAAGCGATTCTCTGGCAGCATTCTCAAGCGACCATCTAACAGCACTACTCAATAGGCACCTCCCTGTCGTCAGTCTCTCCCTTAAGCCAGTCCCAAAGGTACGCCGATCTTTTCAACACTAAAGCACTTGCAGCTACCACACTGCTTCATTGGCGACGGCTTCCTTGGTCGTTTAAAGGACCCTGTAAGGAGAATGTGAACTGCCCTCTCCAGTACCGCTGCCCCCAGAAATCAACTCTGTGGACACAAAAACGTCATCAGTGACCTAGCCGATACTAGTGAACTAGGAAATACCACTAACCCACTGGGGAGTTGACATTGTGCTCTGTAGCACACACTAGGTGGCGCTGGTCTTGATGCGTCACCTCACCAGAGGTCACTCACAACGACCCCTCTGGCTGACCAAGGCAGGAATCTTTAGCCATTTGCAAGTACTAGATAACCACCACCAGATTTCATCGTCCACATTATGTACTATTCCCGAGGAGTTCGGGTGCGGATTCTTAGATGGCGCTGGAACTGCCACTCTACCCCCTGACAAGGGCGACGAGTCCGTAACAGAATGTGACTGCCAGACGAGGGCTTCTACAGGTTACATGAACATGTGGTTGCCAGGTAAACCCTCCAGTACATCACAGTGTACTTGACCTCTTCGTTTACCAGACAAGCAGTTCCACAATATTGAGAACTTCGTGGTTGCCAGACATGCCAGCTTAGCTGTGTTCAAAACAATGTAGTTTTCAGACAAGCATCTTTGCAGTATTCATGACAACAACGTTACTAGGTTAACCTCTCCAGACTATACATGACAGCATCGTTACTAGGTTAACATCTGCTATATAATACTTCGTGAATCTTGACTAATCACGAAGAGTCATGGTCAGTGTTTGGGGTCACCCGCTGGGGTCCCGACGGTCCTCAGGTCGACCCCCATCTAAACCTTCTTGCTTTTACCTTAAATCAACATTTTAATATAATTTCCCAAAACACGTAATAAACTCAGGAACCGAACATGTTGAATGAAGTCCTGAACAGCAGATGAAACAATGTCACATCAGAAGTTTTGCTTCAATAACAATTAAAAGCGACTAGGAATAAAAGATATATCTGGGGTTTAAATGAAACTTAATATAATATTTTATTACAAAATTTCTAAGGCTTATTATAACAACATGCTAATACTGTATGTTATTACTACAGGTTATTATTACAACAGGCTAATATTGTTTATTAAACTGTGGGGTTATTTTTACAACAGGGAACTACTGTCGGTGAAAACTGAAGGTTAATAATACAACAGACTGTAGGTTGTTATTATTATTATTACAACAGGCTTTTACTGTCGGTTATTACTACCAGTTATTATCACAATTGGCTATTATTGTTGGGTTTAAGTGCTGGTTATAAGAGCAGGTTGTTATTCCAGCTTGCTGTTCATTGATATTGAAGCTGATCAGTGAGGCGGGTTATTATAACAGGTCACTTGGAAATTTTTACAACTATTTGTTAAGTCTGATCATTTACAAAGGCTGGTTGTTGTGGCTGGTCACACCAGGCTATTAGGGAGAGGTTATTTCGGGAAATTATTACGTGAGAATATTAAGGCAGGTTATTGGGGCACGGAGTTATGAGGAAGTTGTTATACAGGGTGTTACAACATTCTTTTTTTATAATTTCTGCAAGATATTACGTGCAGAAATATCTTTGATGTTATTTCTGTGCGTTATTGTGCCTGAGTATTATGTGTTATTACTGATTACTGGAGATTATTAGGGTGAGGTATTATGTCTAACTTTAACAGTTATTAATGTATACACATTGGTTATTCACCTGGTTATTAACCAGCAGTAATTATATGCCAAAATAACATACAAAAACCTTGCTGATATTGCATTTGACAATATTTTCCCTGTAACATCCTGCAGAAATTGCTCATCATAATTACTACAATAACAGCCTTTAATGATAACTCGCAGTAATAACCTCGAGAAAAATTATTTTTCAATACAAATATATATGTTATTGTAACCCGTTTTCATTTGTTACTAGCTGTACCCGCCACGCGTTGCTGTGGCTCAGTCTGGTTAAATTGAAAAGAAAGAAGAGAAAGTGCACATTTCTAATAAGTTTAATTTCACAATGCTTGTGGGTATACAATATTTTTTGTTGTTCCATAGTCTGTGGAGATAGAGATTGTCTGGTTTGCTGACTCCAGAACACGCAACATATAATTGTTATTGTGAGAAGCAATCCGTGTCTAAATAGAACTGCACAATTCTAAAGATTTGCCCTGAGCTTTGTTGATGGTAATTCCAAACGCCAGTCGAATTGGAAATTACTATGTCTTAAATTAAAATGGAATATCTGTTGGAATCATAGGAATGCGAGGAATGAGGACATCTTCACCTTTGAAAGGTCCTGTCAAGGTTGTTGCTTCTACGACGTTGTTGATTAATATTTCTGCATAAGGCGCGTGGCGTTGCAAAGTTTTGGCTGGTTGATATTTCGCCACATGATAATTGGCACGCTGATTTTCAATTGACGTATATGTGATTTTATCCCTGGCAGATCGAGTGAAATCAAAATTTCTGTTGGATAATTAACCGCTTCATCTGCTTCCACAACAATGTTGACGGACTTGTATGTGACTACCTCGCCTTGAATGTTTGACTGAATAATATTGTAAAGTTCTTAGACGTCTTTGTTCATGGCCGTAAGAAGAGCTCGTTCATTCATCCAATCGTGATTCTTATAATTGGTTTGAATATTGGGAAATATTAAAAAAAAAAATTTTTTTTACGTCACTAAATTGTAGAAGGTATGAGGCAATGAAATTCGTCCTGAGATCAGATCAACCGGCACGTTTTCGTTCTCAATTACCAGAAATTGATGTGAGAATATCCCAGCTGATGGATCGTTTTGCTGCTGGACACGCACATTTGTAGTTAATTTTAACGTCATTACGTGGTGCAACAAAGTAGTGTATTTCAGGCGACCATTTATTTCGTCCGCTGGTGTCGATCAAGGAATTACAGATAATGTTTGCCTGAAATCTCCTGCAAGCAATATTAATGTGTTCCCAAATGGTCTGATGTTTCCATGCAAATCTTGCAATGATCGATCAAGAGCCTCGAACGATTTTTTGTGCACCATTCTGCATTCATCCCAAACAATAAGTTTACATTTATACAATGATTTTCCCATGCCGGATGCTTTGAAAATGTTGCACGTGGGAGTTTCAATGATTGGCATGTTCAATGGCAATTTCATAGCCGAAGTTGCAGTTCTTCCACCTGGTAGCAATATCGCAGCTATTCCAGACGATGCAAGAGCTAAGGTTATGCCATTTTGGGATCGAAATGCCACCAGAATCAATCTGACTAAGAAGGTTTTACAGTTCCTCCTGGTGCACCTAAAAAGATTTCTCCAAACCCGTTATTGACAGTTTGAATTATTTGATTGTAAATGCCTTTTCGCTCAAGCGTTAGCTTAGGAATGTTTGACTGCACATATGACAACAGATCACCCGTGTAGTAATTTTGTTCACGATGCAATTCTACATCGAACGAAGCAGCAGTAGATTGATTTGGTGATGGCATTTCCAATTGATTTAGAACTTTGTTCGCGATTTGTAAGCTCAAATCATCAGTCATTATCAATGCTTCGTTGTAGATTTCTGATGTAAAATCTATATTCATATTTGAATTTTCCTTGCGTATTCGACGGATAATATCTTCAGCCATGTGCGATTTATTTTTCTCCCATAACTCTGATGGAGACGAACGTGAGCATCAGTATGATTGCAGTATGGTCAGTATGATTGCAAACAATGCTCGAATTTGATTTGAATGTGACGTGTTGGATGCGTCATTAATTCATACATCCCAGTGTTGGTCGTTCTGCAATAAATTAAGAGCTTGACATGCACTACAGAAAGTGGCATAAGTTATGCCATTGACAAATCTCAATGGCTAGAAAGACGTTGGAACGAGCACATTTACCAACAGCATGCAAAGAAAAATGTTTCATCTTGTTTGGGATGCACGGTGTGCAGTCTGCTTATCATAGTTTATTTGAATTTGCCAGGTTGTCCGTCGACTCGCTCTCCTTGTTTGCATCGTTCAAATGATTTTCTACTCGCATTCTGTTTGTAATATGTAGGCACTTCCGACTACAGCAGTGGTTTCGCAAACGCGTCATTTTGACAACGTGAAGAAGCAGCTAACGTTGTACTCGGTAGATTCACGACTGTTGCACATTTGCAGCTGTGAAATAAACGTGTTGTCCATTTTCTTGTTTTCAAAACAAAAACAAAAAACACTAACGAAATATTTCAATTCAAACGTAGATCAATCGACACAGCTCAAATTCACCACCAATTGCACTGAAAAAATAAGAAGAACAATTAAAAAAACGAAATGAAAAACAAAGAAAAAAGAAACAAATAAGCTATACCCAAAAAACGAACGTATGGTAAACAACACAGCTAAATTCCAACGCAACGTCACACAAAACAATTAAATCAAAATGAAAATAAATCAAAATCTATGACAATTTAATTTATCAATGCAATCAGGAACACTGAATGGAATCGTAACATATTTTGTATATCGAGTGTTGCTCTTACATGCAACAGATGGCGCTGTTTTTCAAAAAATGCTTGTTTTCACCTGTCACAGGTGTGACATCTAAATAGTATGTATATGAAAACACGCACATATTCGAATGGAACATTGTGTCAAAATTTCAAAGCAATCGGTGATGAACTTTTGGAAATTACAACGTGTGTTGTTCTAATGTCCTACAGATGGCGCGTTTTTTTAAAAAAGGCATGTTTTTTCCTGTCACAGGTGAGGCATGTATATAGTAACTTTTTAAAAACACTCGCCTATTCGAATGCAATGTTGTGTCAAAATTTCAAAGCAATCGGTAAAGAGGTTTCAAAGATTTCCCTAACATGAAAAACACGAAAAACACAGCTTTAAACAAAAAAATGTTTTTTTCCCATCACCGACGTGACATGTATATAATATGCATATAAAAACCCGCTCGGATGCGAATGGAACGTTGTGTGAAAATTTCAAGGCAATCGGTGAAGAACTTTTGGAGATTAGCGATTTTGAACAAACGAACATTTCCATTTTTATTTATATAGACTAGCTGTACCCACCACGCGTTGCTGTGGCTCAGTTTGGTTAAATGGAAAAAGAGAGAAAAGAGAAAGTGTACGTTTCTAATATATTTAATTTCGCAATGCTTGTGGGTATACAACACTTTTTGTTGTTCCATTGTCTAGATTATTCTCGTGGATTATTGTAGAGAGTTATTGTTATCGATTATTTTTGAGGGATATTGTGGAGGATTATTTTAGAAGAATATTGGGGTAGATTATAATTATGGGTTTTTGTTGTGGTGTAATACGGTTGGCTATTGTGGAGAATTATTTAGTTGTCCAGGCCGATAAAATACTGGTCAATAAAATACTGATTTGAGGCCTTAATTAATTAGGATGACCCCCTCCCCGCTCAGCTCGTTGTCGCCGTGTGGGGGCTTCGTGGGCGGCTGCCGGAGTGTGATGCTCCTTAGGACAGTCCTCTGTCCTTTTCTAGCCTTGTGCTCCTGCTGCCGTCCTCTCCAATTCTGCTGGGCACCTTTTCCTTTTCCTTCTGTTTCGTTTTTCTCCCCCCTCTTGTCCTATCTGCTTGCCGTTTCCTGCCGACCTTTTGCTCGTTCTGGTTCTTCCATGGACTTCTTCTATTTTGACGCCCGGGTGCTTGAGGAGGCATACTCATGCACCCGTAGAACTGCAGTACCCGACGTCGAGAGCGAGGGGAACCTTTTATTGTCAATCCCCACTTCGTCACTGAACCCGATCTCGACGGACTGTCGGTTTCTTAAGGTGGCGTTTGTGGGGCGTATACTCACGACGCACCCCTAGGAGGCCCCGACAAGATCGGCGATAGCTTCTTGTTGGGTGTCCTGCCTCTAATTGTGGCTCCATGGTGGGTGTGGGGGCACATTCGTGAGTGAATTCTTCTTTTCGTCAAGATGATAACCCCTGTTTCGGCTGCTTCTGGCTTACCTTCTCAGGCTCGTGGGGTGGGCGACCAAGCCCCCGAGTCGATCCGTATTGGAAGACCGGGCTCTGTAGCCTCCGCTGCATTGGGCCCCGACCTTGCTCCTCCTTTGGCCTCTCTGACTCCTTCCCCTGGCTCCCCTCCCTCCTCTGTGGTTGGGTCGAGCCCCAAGCCCCCAGTGGTGACTACCTCGTCCCCTGGCGCGGCTCCTTCTCTAGTTGTAACTACTGCGCCTTTTAACCCCTCTCTCTCTGGGGGTTCTCACCGCCGTCCTCGTCACGGCCGCCCTCGCTCGATTCCTTCCAGTTCTGCTACCTATCAAGCCTTGTTTGGTCCCGCTTCGTGGGCCAAATATTTTGATCTCCTCCCTCTTGATTCTGCGCCTCCTGACGATTCTCCCTTCATCGACATCTCATTGATTCCGTGGATGCCTCCATTACTTTCAACCCCACTCATCTCGGTACACGTGTCGTTGCTGCTCCTTCTCAGGATGCTGCTTCCCGCTTGGCTGCCTTATCCTGCCTTGGCGAGACCCCCGTTCGGGTCTCGAAGAACGCTCAGTTGAATGCCAGTGTTGGCACTATTTTGCTCCCGCCCCATGTTGCAACCGGTGTTCGGGACCTGCGCGACTGCCACGACGATATTCGACATATCCTCGCTGCCCAGGGCCATTCTATTCTCCAGGTGGACACGTTTACTCGTCCCCCTCGTGGTAGTCGCCGTCAACCCCTCCGGGTTGTGATGATTACCTTTGATGGTAGGACCCTTCCACCCTCTGTCATTCTTGCTGGTGCCAGGTGCTCTGTCCAGGAGTACATTCCTTCTCCTCGGCTCTGCAACAAGTGCTGGAGGTTTGGGCATGGTGCCCTCCGCTGCTCCGGGACTGTCTCTCTCTGTCCTTTGTGTGGTGGCGAAGGTCACTCTAAGTCGGAGTGCACTTCTCCCCAGGCTCGTTGCCTCAACTGCGGTGAGGCCCATCCTACCTTCTCCCGTGCGTGTGTCCATTACAAGCTTGAGGCAGCCGTCCTCAACCTGAAGCACCGGGAGCGTTTATCTTTTCCTGAGGCGAGGCGCCAGGTTCGCCGGCTCCCGCCTTATGCTAATATCTCTTATGCTCGCGTGTTGCGCTCTTCCTCTCCTCGTCCTTCCCGCCTTCCTCAGACTCACAACCGTTTCCGGGCCTTGGACCCTGATGTGCCCACTGCCCCCTCCTCTGTTCTTTTGGGTTCTCTCCCGAAGGATCCTCCTCCTGGTCCTCTGTCTGGGGTTCCCCTTCCTTCTACCCGGTCTGTCGTGTCTTCTGTGTCTTCTTCCTCGTCCCCCTCCGATCCTCCTTCCCATCCCCTTCCTCCATCTATCGGCTCTCCCCACCGCCTGTCGGTGCGGGCGGATGTCCATCGCTCTCCTAAAGGCCGTCGCGTGTGCTCTCGTTCGGCTTCTCCTGTTGAGACACTGGAATCCGTTGCCCGGTACGTAGTTGCTGGGACACCAGTCTCTTTAAGTCAGAAGCGTAAGCCTGGCTCCTCTCCTTCCTCTTCCCCGGCGGGTAAGAAGGCTTCGCTTTCTTCCTCAGCTCCTCCTTCTGGCTCTGTTGCTCCTTCCCCTCCAGTTTCAGTGCTTGCGCCCCCTGTTCCTGCTATGGAGGTTTCTTTGGCCCCTGCTTCCCTTTCGGTTGCTGCTCTTGTTGGGGTGCGCTCCCCTCTTTCTACTTCCCCTCCTCCTGCTGCTGTCCTTGACGGCTCCTCTCCGTTGTCTCCTCCTCTTCCTCCTCCTCCTCCTGACCCTGCCCGCCCACCTCTGATCTGTTCTTCCGTTTCCTTCCCTCCGTCTTTGCTCAGTTTACCCATGCCCCCTAACCCTGACTTTGCTGACCCTGATCCCGACCCTGATATTCTTTAACGTGCTCTGTTGCTCTTTCGCCTTTGTTTCTTCCTTGTTCTCTGTTTTTGTCCTTTCTCTTCTCGTCGTTGTCCATTCTTCAATGGAACGTTCGAGGTTATTACGCCAATTTCCTCGAACTCCAACTTCTGTTTTCGCCCCTTTGTGTCTGTCTCCAGGAGCCAATGCTTGGTGCTCGTCCTGGTCGTTTTCGTGGCAATTCCTTTCTCTCCCCCCCCCCCCAGCCATTGCTGGGGCTTCTAATACTTCTGCTCTCTTGATTCGGGCTGATGTTCCCTTTGTTCCTTTACTTTTTCCTTCGCCTCTCCATTGTTCTGCTGCTCGTATCTTTGTGGGGAAATGGTACACAGTTTGTTCCGTTTATCTCCCCCCGAGTGTCCCGCTCTCTCTTCCTGATTTGAAACACCTCCTGGACTCCTTGCCGGAGCCTGTGCTCCTGCTGGGTGACTTCAATTGTCGTCATTCTCTTTGGGGTGACGTTCTGACGAATACCCGGGGTCGCCTCCTTGAGCCGTTTCTCCTCTCTTCTTCCCTGTCTCTTCTGAATTCTGGTGAGCCCACTCATTTGGACTCTCGGACTCGCACCCTTTCTTGTCTTGATCTTTCTCTCTGCTCTTCTTCTCTTTACTTAGATTTCACGTGGCAGGTTCTTGATGACCTCCATGGAAGTGATCATTTCCCCATCCTTGTTTCCTTTTTCTCTTTTCGCCCTTCCCTCTCTTTCCCTAGGTGGCAGTTTGCTAAGGCAGACTGGACCCTATTTACCCTCAGTGCTGCTCTCCCTGACCTCTCCCTTCTGCCTCTCTCTCGCGCTCTCCTCCTTTTTCATGACACTGTCTTCAACGCTGCCCTCCGCTCTATTCCTCGCTCTTCCTCTCGGGGTCCACGGAAGTGCGTTCCCTGGTGGAATGCGGACTGTGCTCGGGCTGTCCGCTGTAAGCGTGCAGCCTGGAAGAGGCACCGCCGTAGGCAGACGACCGATTCTTTTCTTTTCTTTCGGAAAGCGAGTGCGGTGGCCCGTAGGGCCATCCGTACGGCTAAACGTGAATGTTGGGCATCTTATGTCTCAACAATTACGTCCGAGACCCCTCTGGCCCAGATCTGGAAGCGTATCCGCAAGATAGCGGGTAAGTTTGTTCCCGATGTTTCACCGGTCCTTCACCTCCATGATACTCTTGTGGCGGACCCGTTGCAGGTCGCTTCCGAACTGGGTTCCCTCTTTTCTTCTGTTAGCTCTGGTCTTCATCTTCCCCAATCTTTCCTTCTTCGTAAACCTGTCCTTGAGTCTCGTCCTTTAGATTTCTGCACTCATCTTCAGCTTCCCTATAATGATCCCTTCTCTCTCTCTGAACTTCGTTCTGCCCTGGCCCTCTGCGGTTCTACGGCGGCGGGCTCCGATGGTATTCATTATGAGATGCTTCGCCATCTCCCTCCGAGCACGTCTCAGTATTTACTGAGTCTGTATAATCGGATCTGGGAGTCGTCGTCAGTCCCTGAGGACTGGCTCGATGCCGTTGTCCTCCCTGTTCGCAAACCGGGGTCTCTGGGTACTTCCCCTAAGGACTTTCGCCCTATTGCTCTCACAAGTTGTGTCTGCAAACTCTTTGAACGTATGGTTAACGGTCGTCTGATGTGGTTCATGGAACACCATCACCTCCTCTCCCCTTCTCAATTTGGTTTCCGCAAGTGCCGCAGCACGACAGATGTCCTGGTGAACTTGGAGGTCTATATTCGTACTGCTTTTGCTGCGAAGACCTCCGTTGTTGCCGTCCTTTTTGACCTAGAAAAGGCTTACGACACCACTTGGCGTTATCATATCCTATCTCAACTTCATTCTTTTGGCCTTCGTGGTCATCTCCCTCTCTTTCTCCGCAGCTTCCTCTCTCGTCGTTCCTTTCGGGTGCGCCTTGGTACCGCTCTCTCTCCCTCTTTTCAGCAATACGAAGGTTTGCCCCAGGGTAGTGTTCTGAGCACTACTCTTTTTCTTGTTGCCCTCAATGGTCTTCTTTCCTCTCTTCCTTCTGGTGTCTTCTCCGCTCTCTATGTCGATGATCTTACCCTTTGTTGTCAGGGTGATGATTCGCCTCTCCTTCAACGCCGGCTTCAACTTGCAATTGATGCCGTGTCGTCTTGGGCCACAGGTCATGGCTTCAAGTTCTCTACTTCTAAGACTTGTGCCATGACTTTTACGCGGAAACGGGTTGTTCTTCGTCCCTCTTTGTCACTTTATGGTCATCCCCTTGAATACAAAGATTCCGCGAAGCTTTTGGGGTTATTCCTTGACACTCGTTTGTCTTGGTCTCCCCATATCTCTTACCTCCGTGTTGAGTGCTCTAAGGCCCTTACCCTCCTTCGGGTCTTGTCCCATACTTCTTGGGGGGCAGATAGGCGCACTCTCCTTGCTTTACATTCCTCTCTCGTCCTGTCTAAGCTCGATTATGGTTGCCCTGCTTACTCGTCTGCTTCTCCTTCTACTCTTCGCCGTCTTGATGCTTTGCACCATACTGGGTTGCGCCTCAGTTCTGGTGCCTTTCGTTCGACTCCCATCCTTAGCTTATATGTTGACACTGGCTTCCTGTCTCTCCAGGACCGCCGTGATCGCTACTGTCTTCGCTATCTTGCGCGGTCCTTGCAACATCCTTCCTCTCGCCTCTGTCGTGCTTTAACTTTTACCCCTCCTGCGGTTCCTGTTCCTCTTCACCACCTCCCTCTTTCTGTCCGGTTATCTCGCCTACAGGATTCTCTCTCCGTTCGTATTTCTGGTGTTTCTCCTCGTGTTGTTCCTTCTTTGCCCCCGTGGAGGGTCCCTCTTCCGCGGTTTTGTACTTCCTTGACCCGTATCACTAAAGCTTTTACCCCTCCTACAGTTCTAAAACGCCTTTTCCTCGAGCACTTTTCTTCTCACTCCCGCTCCGTTTCTGTCTTCACCGATGGGTCTAAGTCAGCGGACGGTGTTGGCTACTCTGTTGTTTTTCCTGATCGCACTTATATGTGTCGCTTGCCTCCGGAGACTAGCATCTTTACAGCGGAACTTTATGCTATTCTTTATGCTCTTCGTCTCCTGCTTTCTCGTTGTCAGTCTTCCTTTGTGGTTGTTGTTGACTCTCGTAGTGCCCTCATGGCTCTCGGGTCCTTTAATCCGGTTCATCCAGTAGTTGTCGAGATCCAGCATTGGCTGTTTCTCGTTCACAGTAAATTTAAGTCGGTTGAGTTTTGTTGGGTTCCCAGCCATATTGGTGTGTCTTTAAATGAGCGTGCGGATGCTGCCGCTAAGGAAGCTGTCCGCTCTTGTCCCATCTCTCGTAAAGGCATTCCGTATTCCGACTTTTACCCGGTTATCCATTCCTCAGTCCTTACCCGTTGGCAGGCTTCTTGGTTGTCTGTTACTGGTAACAAACTACGTACTCTTAAATGTTGTGTTTCCTCGTGGCCGTCCTCCTTCCACCGTAACCGGCGGTGGGAAACAGCTCTGGCGAGGTTGCGTATTGGCCATACTCGCTTAACCCATGGTCACTTGATGGAGCGCCGCCCTGCTCCTTATTGTCCTAGTTGCATTGTCCCTCTTACGGTCGTGCATGTCCTTCTTGAATGTCCTGACTTCCAGGACGAGCGTGTGTCTTGCTTTCCGACCGCCCCTCGCGGTCACCTGTCCCTCGATGGAATTCTTGGTGACTCGGATACTTTTGATATCGTTCGCCTTATGCGTTTTTGTTCTCGTATTGGCATCCTTGGTGATATTTAGCGCCCTCTGATTATTTTGCGTATTTGATGGTGCTACATAGCCTTCCCGGTTTGGTGCCTTCTTTTGATAATTACTTACTTACTAATTAGGATGAGTCATGGTGAGTGTCTGGGGTCACCCGCTGGGGTTCCGACAGTACTCAGGTCGACCCCAGTAAGTCGAGGACTTTCCTTTTCCCTTTATTCAACATTTTAATGAATTCTCTAAACACATTTTAAGCTCAGCAACCGAAAATGTTGAATAAAGTCCTGAACAACAGATGAAACATACAGTCACCTCAGAAGTTTGGCTTCAATAACAATCAGAAGCGACTAAGAACAAAAGATATAACTGGTGCTTAAAAAATACTTAACACAATATTTTATTGCGAAATTTCTATCGGTTATTATTACAAGGCTAATACTATAGGTTATTACTCAGCGTTATTTTACAACAGGCAATTATTGTACGTGATTACTGAAGTTATTATTACAACAGACTATTATTGTACGTTATTTCTCCAGGTTATTATTACAACAGGCTATATTTGTAGATTTTTACTAAGAGATATTATTACAACTAGCTATTATTGTAGGTTATTACTTATGGCTATTATTACAACAGGGTCTTATTAAAGTAGGTTATTACTGAGGGTTATTATTGCAAGAGGCTATTATTGTAGGCTATTACTAAGGGTTATTATTACAACCGGTTATAATTGTTGGTTAATACTGTGGGTTATTGTTAAAACAGATTATTATTGTAGGTATTACTGCATGTTATTACTACAACAGTCTATTATTGTAATGTTTTAGTGAGGTTATAAGGACAGGTTGTTATTATTCAAGCTTGCTGTTTATTGACGTTGTTGTTGATTAGTGAGGCGGGATATTATAACAGGTTACTAGGGAATATTTAACAACTGTTTGTTAAGTCTGATCATTTACACAAGTTGGTTATTGTGGCTGGTTATTACACCAGGCTATTAAGACAAATTTATTAGGGGAGAATATTAAGGCAGGTTATTAGGGCGAGGAGTTATGAGGAAGTTGTTATACAGGGTATTACAACATGTTTTTGTGTTTTATAGTTTTTATTACCTGATATTATTTAATATTACGAGATTAGATATTATGTGCAAAATAACTTTGATGCTATTTCTGTACGTTATTGCGCCAGGTTATTATGATGAGTTATTACTGAAGATGGTTTGAGTCGAGTTATTATGTCAAACATTTGCAGGATATTACTTCCGGTTATTATTGCAGGTATTTGATGCTATTATTTACAGTTGTTAATTTCCTGAGATCACAACGAGAGGGTTATTACAGCAGAATAATACTGAAGTTTCCTTCAGTTGTTTATTAAGGTTATTTTTCTTTATTCGAACTATTAATATAAATTACCGGGTTGAGGACTTTATTAATAAGGAAGAGTCATGATCAGTGTGTGGGGTCACCCGCTGGGGTCACGACGGTCCTCAGGTCGACCCCAACCAACGACAGTTCTTCCTTTTTACGTTAAATCAACGTAATATATAATAATATAAATTCCCCAAACACGTAATAAACTCAACAACCGACATAAACTGATGAAACATAAAGTCACCTCAGAAGTTTGTCTTCAGTAACAATTAAAAGTGACAAATAACAAAATATATAATTGGGGTTTAAAAATCTGAACATATAAATTATAATACTGGGATATTATTACAACAGGCTATTATTGTAGGTTATTACTGTGAGTAATTATTACAACTGTCTATTCTCCTAAGTTTTCAGTGCAAGTTATAATTGCAGGTTGTTATATCAGCTTGCTGTTCATTCAGGATATTGAGACGATTATAGATGAGCTTCTATAAACACCAGTGATAGTTTAACAACTGATTGTTACGTCTGATCATTTATACAAAATGTTGTGGTTGGTTATTACATCAGGCTATTACGAAAAGGTTATTAGGCTAGTGAAGACGGGTTATTAGGGCGGGGAATTACGAGGAGCTAGTTATACAGGGTGTTACAGCATGTTTTTGTGTGTCATAATTTGTGCTGCTTGTTACCTGGAATTATCCATGTTATTTGTGCACAATATTGCGTCAGATTTTTATGGTGTGTTATTGCTGAAGGATGTTATGGCAAACATTTGCATGTTATTACTAACGGTAATTGCTGCTATTGTTTACAGTTGGTAATTACTTGAGGTTGGTAATTACTGTCATGACCTCATGAGCTGTGGATCATGAGGTCATGACAGCCACCTACGACCGCTGCATGAATGTGCATGAGTGAGTGATAAGAGAGGTAGCCATACCTTTATGTACAAGATTTTCTTTCTTCATTATTGTGTCTGTCTGTGTGTTGATCTGAGTGGTCAACCACGGTTCTCACCTTCTCAATACCTTACACAGGTATAGGTGGAGACCGAAACACCTGACGGTGTATGTGTGTTTATCTGTGTGGTACCACGACATTACACTCGTCTGTGAATGTGAATGTCACATACACCACACATTTAGTTATTGTGTGAGATAATTAATGTGCATGATTAATGTCTGTCCCATTAACAGTGCCATTGTTGATTTATTGTGCATCATCATTACCCGAATATCCTGTTGGAACTCCTGTGACCACACCGGAAGTTAGGTTTGCTGTTTTAATGATTGGCTGTCAATTGTGTTAAGTTCGGTGTTTCTCCACGAGTGGATCAGAATCGATTAGTCAGACGAAAAAAGTCTCGCTAATGCAACCATAGCCTTTCTGACGCCAATCTAAAGTAATTCAAGCACCCATTGTATTAGTGTTTAAGTTTGTAAATAAACTACTGTTATGTTTTATGCGGTGTTTCTGTTAAACCACTTCTAAATACTGCCAACTATTACTTAAGCCTTCAGCCCCAGGTGTCTTCAACACCGAGTTGCCTATTAATCATTAATCTATAAATGTAATGAGGACCCTAGAAGTCCCTTAAAGAGTTTCAAGCATTGAGGAGATTCCAACGACCAATGTGGATCAGAACCAGGCGAGGCCAGTCTGAGAAGAGACCCTCAAGGACTCTTACTCGACTATGCTCCCAGGCCCTGTACGCTTGCTCTCGTATTTTCTCTGCTGGATTCCGACAGCTTCGTGAAGCGTCTGCCACATGTACATTGGTAACGTATGCATTGTAGTCGGGAAAGCAAAGTAGAAAACCCCACACACAGGCTGGTTGTTGTGGCTGTTTACACCAGGCAGTTACAGGCAATTAAGGAGAAGTCTTTCAGGAAGTTATTACGTGAGGATATTAACCTAGTAACGCTGTTGTCATGTATACTGCTAAGCTGCTTGTCTGAAAACTACATTGTTTTGTACACAGCGAAGCTGGCATGTCTGGCAACCACGAAGTTCTCAATATTGTGGAACTGCTTGTCTGGTAAACCAAGAGATCAGGTACACTGTGATGTTGGTTTACCTGGCAACCACATGTTCATGTAACCTGTAGAAGCCCTCGTCTGGCAGTCAGATTCTCATGTATACTGTGGAGTTGTCAGTCTAACAACCTGCGAACATAACCAGACCTTATAACCTGTTCCTATAACATAACTAATAACTAGAAGTTATAAACAGCAGTAATTATCTGCCCAAATGACTTGTAAAATTCTTGTTGTTTTTGCCTTTGGAAATATTTTGCTGTAACAGCCTGCAGAAATTGCTTATCACAATTACTACAATAACAGCCTTCAATGATAACTGCAGTAATAATCTTCCGAAAAAACTTTTTCAGGATAAATATATTTTAAGCAACCCGATGTTATTTGGTTTTGAATAGGAACAAATATTTTCCATGTGCGATATTATGAGTACAAATTAGAACCTGGCATCATGTTGTATTGTAACAAGCTAAGCTGGTTAAGAAACTTACAGAGCTTGTTTTATATGGTATCATACAGGGGACACAATCTAGGATGGGAGTCAGTGGTGCTGTCTACCTGAATTGTCAGACAAGATTCCCAATGTGATTACAGCGGGGGATTAATCAGGTTTGCCAAACACGTTGTGTTTAACTCACTAAACTAAGTTGCAGAAATGCACGTATTAAAGTAATATACATATTTAAGTAGTATAATCAACCTTGCCTAAGCACCTATGTTAATTTAACATCATTTAGAATAAAGAGTAACTTGGGGAACTTACAAAGCCGACCCAGGTCAGGATGCAAGTGGACCACCCCCATCCTCCCCACCACCAAGCCTGCACCTCACCCCCACCTTCACCCTTCCGCTCCTCCCAGACGACACCTTAGTTAATTTATCATGTACAAGGTTATTGCTGAGTTTTGAGAATATTATATATCTGAGACTGGGATCAAGGTCTACAGTAAGCAAGAAAATATATAGACTCCTTTTAATAGTAACAAGTGTTAGGGGAAAGGGGCAGAGAATTCATTTAGAATAATAACTACTTTCTGATGAGCCGTAGTGACCTCATCCCAGTTAAAGGAACATCCAAACTTGTGGAAAATAAGTACCTATCATCTTGTTTATTAACTCATTTCAATGAGGTAAATTCATAGGATAAATAAAATGGAAATTAATAATTAAACCTGATTAGTGTTTATAAAATTACCATCAGTTTGAATAGATTATCATTGTCAATTAACCAGGATAGCTAGTCTGGCAGTGAGTGAGACGGGCGGAGTAATCTTGGGTAGCTGCTGGAAGCTGGGTCAAGGACAAGGAGTCAGTGTGGTTTGGGGCATCAGCTGGGCAAGACAGGTCCCTCCCTGAGACAGGGTCGCAACATCTGACCCGGGGTCTTGGCATGTAAGGTAAAGTGGCTTTTCTTGTAGTGAAGTGTCCAGTTAATGTAATCGTCATCAGTGCCTCAGGTAGCAAGTGTTCATTCTTTGAAAAATATATATATTTTATGTCTAATTAAACTTGTGATTGAATTATGTTGTGTTGAGTGAGTTTCCCCCCATTTTTATGTGTTCTTGTATTAGTGAACCCACAATCCATGGTTTGTTGAGTAAACCTCCTGTGAACTTTGCAAGCCTCCCTTTGTCTATTTAAAATATATATATAAGCTCCTTGAGTTGAGTTAGTCCACACTTTAGAGTAGATTCAATCCTCCCGTTCACTTAACTGGGGAACCACTGTCGTTGGTTCAGAAGTAATTGATTGGCCACTTCCGCACAATCAATTAGCAGGGATTATAGAGGTATTCGGGATCGGTGGTGGCAGCAGGAGGGTCTCAGAGTTTTGCTAGTAACAAGGTACAGCGTTCTCGTGTCGTGATGTGTAGGTGATAAAACGCCCAAGGTCGCGAGGGCGAAACTGAAGGTACAGCAGGACTCTGGTGAACATCAGATTTGTTAATTAACGGCGGGATAAAAGGCAGAAGGGAGACATTCAGTCGGGCCTCCCGTTACAGCATCATGTTGCGTCATGATGTATCATGTTGCATCATGTTGCATTATAATGTAGCTCTTTGTGTCTATTTTAAAACGCATTACGTGTGTTAGGAATTTATATTAATAGTTTGAATTAAGAAAAATAACCAATTTTAATTATCAGCCGTAAGAAACTGCAGTATTATCCTGCTGTAATAACCGCTCATAGTGATCTCAGGTAATTACCAACTGTAAAGAACAGCAGCAATAACCAGAAGTAATATCCAGAAATAATGACCTTTTACAAAAGTTTGCAATAATAACTCGCCTTAATAACCTACAGTATTAACACATCATAATAGCCAGACGTAATAGCGAGTAGAAATACCACAAATAATTCCATGTAATATCCAGCACAAATTATAAAACACAAAAACATGCTTTAACTTCCTGTTACAAGTAACTAGCCTGTTAACCTATAACTAGCTCCTCGTTATTCCTCGCCCCAATAACCCGTCTTAACTAGCCGAATAACCTTTTCAATCAGTAATCAGTGTCAATAATCTGAATGAACAACAAGCTGGTATAACAACCTGCCATTATAACTTGCACTAAAAATCTACGAGAACAGCCTGTTGTAATAATATCCTGGAGTAATAGCCTATATAATCAGTTTCTTTTTATACCCCAATTAAATATATGCTCCTAGTCGCTTTTAATTGTTATTGAAGCCAAACTTCTGAGGTGACTTTATGTTTCATCTGTTTATGTCGGTTGCTGAGTTTATTACGTGTTTGGGAAATTATAATAATATGTTTACTTAAGGTAAAAGCAAGATCCCCGTAAATATGGGGGTCGACCAGAGGACCTCCGTGACCCTAGCGGGTGATATTGAAACCCCTCTCGTTGTTGAGCGGAAAGTGGCTCATGTGGCAGTGATTTTTTAACATACATGAGACACGTATTCTTTGATCTGGGATTATAACACTGATAATTACGCAGATTCTGCGGGGTTTCACCTGCGGGAGTTAGGGTTTCTTGGAGGTAGACAATATCTACGTCTTCAGTCATAACCTTATGATGGAGGTCAGAATACCGTTTCCTAAGAGAAGCAATATTCCAACTGAGTATCTTGGTGACACTACCTGTTTTTATGAGTTTGAGAGGGCGCCATTATTCATTGATTTTAGTTTATATCATGGTATCCGGGTACACGTTGGTAACTCTACACTTAATGTTTTGAATGCCTATGCTCCTACTGGCCTCCTCCAGTATACTGACCTACCTAATTTTGCACATACTGACCCTACGATCTTAATTGGGGATTTAAATGCTAAAGACAAAAAATTAGGGGATCAACTCACAAACACCAACGGGAGAAAATTGTTGGCACTTCTCGATGCATATGATGTTGTTCAAATTATCAGTAGGAATCAACTAACGGAAATATATAGAGGAGTCTCAGATAGGTGCATTGGCTTTAACCTGTCATACACTACTCATGAGACTGATATTATGGATGACTTAATGTCTGACCATTTAGCCATAACAGCTAACATACATATGGCTAATGTTGACCTACCTGGCACTAAGCTGTGTAGACGCGCAGGCTAGCAGTAAGGAAAGAGCAAGACAAATTCTTTATAGACAGCATAGAACATTAGTATAACAATTATGAGCCTGAGAATGTACAACAGTTTTATGATGACCTCGTGAATAAAACCTAAGAGGCCATCAAAAATAGTGAGTCACACCAAACAAAAAGACGTACCGGTAAGCAGGTCAGACACAACCATTACCATGATGATGCTAAACTGAAAGAGCTTAAATCAATTGCTAGACAGATGGGTAAAGCATATAAGAACCTTAGAACTCCTCAAATGTTAAAACTGTGTCAGGCCGCGCTTGCAGCGGCAAGGAAGAGAATGGCTGAACTGAGACAATCTGAATGGGAGGGTTTAGTTAGTGGACTTAACCTGCATACTTCCTTGGGCAAGGCCTGGAAAGGCATAAACAAAATTATTGGCAAAAATAATAGACAAGTTTCACACCCAAACCCGCTACAGAAAGCCAATCAGTTAATTACAAAATGGGTTCAGGTTTCCAGCCTTGGAATGTTACCAGCTAGCACTAGGTAGAAATTGCAGGAGAGGTCCACAGACAGAAATGCTCTCATAGATTTCATGTTGAGCAAGCAACATGATGAATGTGATGTTCCATATACAGATTATGAATTGGATGCAGCCCTCTCCAGGGGAAGTAGTACTGCTCCGGGTGAGGACGGTATCACCTATGATATTCTAAGACTCCTACATCATGTACCCGGTAACCCATTATTAGAATTGTTTAACGCGAGTTATGTCACTGGGCAACTGCCAGTATCATGGACCACCAGTCTTACTGTACCTGTACCATAGCCTGGCCAACCTGATGCTTTCCGTCCCATCTCACTGACCAGTTGCGTGTGCAAAACCTTTGAGAGAATGGTGTTTAATAAATTATTGTATAGAGTTCAAGAGCACATGTCACCTGATATCTATGAGTTCACACATGGTAAAAGTGTACACAACTGTATCACAACCTTTCTCACTGTTCATGGCAATAAAAGGCACACGTACACAACATTTCTTAATTTAAAAAATGCCTTTGATAATGCTAATAGGGAAGTGATTATGTATGAATTAGCGAGAATGGATATAGGGGGACAATTAGTAGTGGTAGTAGGCATCCTTCAGTCTCGGAAGACTATGGAGTTGCGCCCTACAGGGCGCAAAGCCTGGGTAGGTAGATATTTAGGAAAAAGCTGTTACCCATGCAGCAGGCTCCCCCCCCCCCTCTCCACGTTGCTGAAATAATCCAATAGAAAGGCAAATGCCAATACACATGGTTCCAACAACGTTGCAGGAGCTGCCAGAACGAGGTCGACGTCAACAACGAACTGCCTTAGGGGCTCCAGCTCCTGATTTTTCCTCGAGGTTGACTCCTGAAGCCTTTCCCAAAAAGGGGTATGGCCGCAAGGCAGCGGAGGTTTAAAATCAGTATTTTCCTTCCCCTAGATGGGCTGCCTTCCCAGGCTATCGAGTCCCGTCTACCCGGAGCAGCTGGTTTTAAGGCGCCAGAGGCACGCCCTCGCCCCTTCTCCTGTCGGTAAAAGCAGTTCCGCCGGACTTAAAGACTAGGCCACCCGTGCAGGCCAGGAGTTGGACTTGGTTGTCAGAGGCTATTAGAGACGCATGCCGTATAGGAGCATTTAATAGGTCATGGGAGCTCGTCCCCCATTACCACCCCCTGGCTATGACAAACCCTTGGAACATGGTGGACAATTATTACAATGGAATACGGGGCAATCTTACCAACCGGAAGCCCTCTCCACTGTTCCAAGGCTACAAGAGTGAAACTAAATTAATGCAACTAGGCACCCCACAAGGAAGATTACTCAGTCCTACCGTGTTTAATATTCTAATTAATGCCCTACTAAAATTAATCCCAACTACTCTGGCAAACGTCGCTATCAGCTATGCAGATGACATCCTTGTACATACTAAAACCCACCGCGAAATGCAAACAATCTTTAATTGTATACATTCAGCTTGTGAGAGCCTTGGTCTTGTATCAACGCTGCTAAAACAAAGGTATTTAACAGACAAATTGGCAACCGCAAAAGTGGACCACGAAAACTTAAGACAGATAACATACCAATAGACTTTGTCTCTTTTTTCAAATACCTTGGTGTCTCTGTCCCTTGTACCTCACCTGCAGTCAATAAGTTACATCAACAGTGTAGAGACAGTGTCTAATATTAACACCCGAAATATGGTGTTAATATTAGAATAGCAAAAATGATGTATTTAGCATATATAATGTCTCTGATAGACTATCATGCACCAGCTTTGGTCCTGCAAAATGGCAAAAGTATCGATTGACTAAAAAAAATGCAAAATGAAGCACTCAGAATTATACTTGGCTGTCATATAATTACTAAAGTTCTCAATATGTGGAAAGAATTAAATATACTTAGCATTCGAGACAGAATATTTGAAATTAATCTTATGATGGGACTAAAGCTTCTGCGTGATAACAAAAACAACATTGTGCCAGTTGAACTATTAGAACACATACGAAATGGAACCAGCGAGTATAAATGGATTCAAAGAACAGCCACTCATATTAAAATGATGGGACTGCACGATGTATATACAGATGAATGAGTACAGCACTTCCTTCCACCCTGGCAGATAGTACCTTTTGACCTTCCTGACCCCTGCATACCCCACCAAGAATGTAATCACAAACAACCTTCATGCTCAGCTTGCTGCTAAATTAAGCACCATAGAACACATTCACAATATACAAGCTGAAAACAACATAGCAGAGACCATTTACACTGACGGATCACTAAATACTACTACAGGGAGGGCAGGAAGTGCTGTTGTTGCTCATCAGCCCGATGGCAGCACAATTCAAAGGAATATCCGAATTAGTAACTGGGCATCCACAATGCAAGCCGAGTTGGTAGCAATACTGGTAGCACTCGAAATTATTGACAACACTGAAGTAGACAGCTTAATTATTTCCGACTCCCTTTCCTCACTACGAGCAATAAACAGTTTGCAATCAAGTAATTACGTGCTTGTCTTGGAAGCTAGACGTAGATATATAAGAATACTTAGCAAGAGGGTAAATATAAAAATATTGTGGATTCCTTCTCACATTGGCCTGCAGGAACATGACAAAATTGACGCCCTTCCTAAGGTTGCAGTAAATAAAGACAGTATTGAACGGAATCTTGAGTTATCAGATCGGTCCCTGTAAAGTGTCATTAGACGAGAACTCCTGGATGGATTTGAAGAAAGTAGAACTGTGCAAACTAGAACTAGCAGGTCCATTGTTCATCACAATGAAATGTGTGAAGTAAAACATGTGTATGGGGCAAGTAACAAAGTCAGTAGACTAACAGATCTTGTCACAGCTCGTATAAGACTTGGCTACAAGTATCTTTGGCAGTTCGGCTTGTATAGGGATCTAGATAAAGTAAAGTGTACAGTGTGTGGACAAAGACAGGGACACACACTCGAACACTATATCTTGGATTGTAGTAAAATTGAGCCATTTAGAGATAAATCTAAGCTCACTATGTATGATATGGCAACCTATCTTATTACCATGGATAAATTACCTGAAATCCTTGCACTGTATCCATATTTCGCTTCAAGTAGATAAACGACATATGAGATGAAGAAACAAGTAGTGTATTGTGAAAACTAATTATAAACAGAAGCTACCCATATGTTATAAACATGGTGGTCGGTCGGCCAAGCGGACAGCACGCTGGACTTGTGATCCTGTGGTCCTGGGTTCGATCCCAGGCGCCGGCGAGAAACAATGGGCAGAGTTTCTTTCACCCTATGCCCCTGTTACCTAGCAGTAAAATAGGTACCTGGGTGTTAGTCTGCTGTCACGGGCTGCTTCCTGGGGGTGGAGGTCTGGTCGAGGACCGGGCCGCGGGGACACTAAAAAGCCCCGAAATCATCTCAAGATAACCTCAAGATAAGATAACCCTATGACTATCTCCATTGGTCAAACTATTATGCATTAGCGATAAGACCTACCATTAATGTATAATGATTTACTGTAAATGTAGAGCTCTTGAAATAGCATTTTCTCTCTAACTAGCTGACATTGTAACTATAAGGTGTGAAGGATAGATGAAATTGTTTATGTAATAATCTAAGATGAGGTCTGATAAAGACCTTTTGTGCTCTCTGTAATGCTTTTTGCGCTACCGCTCACAGGATGGGTATGGGGTGCACAATAAACTAGCTGCCTCCGGCGGCTACAATAAAAAATCCAGCGGGTAACCCCAGACACTGACCATGACTCTTCCTCATTAGTCAAGACTCACAATGTATTATATAGCAGCCCGTCCTCCTAAGGTTTCCCAACGTCAAGAAACTGTCGTATTAAAATCCCATTATCCTAACCTGGCAGAGGACCCAAAGCATAAAACGGAAAAGTAAAAAAAAATTCGCGAGCCGCTACAATTTTCTAATACGGCAATTTTTGGCCTTAGGTAGAGTATACGTCAAAATGCGACATTCTATTTGGAGGACGGGTTGTATATAGACCTTCACCTCAACACTAAGTGACACTAAGAACCTTTATCTGAAGGAAGTGATAACCATTAAGGAGTGAAAACTGCCCTCAAGTACTTATGAGAAAAGTATTAATTCAAGACTCTTGTTATTTTAAGAATGAAAACTTTGACTCGTGTCAAGACTGTTATGACCTCTGGGTCATCAGAGGTCACCAGTGTGTTTACTTATGTTGGCATTAATCAACGGTTGCACTGTAGATATTACGTGATCATGTATACTTCGTAGCTCGCTTACCAAGTAGTCATGTATACTGTAGAGCTGACCTGAGAGCCTTGTAGTTATGTGTACTGTTGAGCGGACCTGACAGCCACGTAGTCATGTATACTGTAAAGTTGACCTGACAGCCACATGGTCATGTATACTGAAGAGGTGACCTCTACAGTTATTGAAGCCAAACTTCTGAGGTGACTTTATATTTCATCTGTTTATGTCGGTTGCTGAGTTTATTACGTGTTTTGGGAATTTATATTAAACTGTTGACTTAAAAGGTAAAAGGAAGATCCGAAGTGGGTAGGGTCGACCTGAGGACCGTCGTGACCCCAGCGGGTGACCCCTCACACTGACCATGACTCTTCCTGATTAATAAAGTCCTCAACCTAATAATATATACACCTCAGGTGTAATATATAAAATAAGGTGTGTTAGGAATTTATATTAATAGTTTGAAGAAAGAAAAATAGCCAGTCTTAAATTGTTATTGAAGCCAAACTTCTGAGGTGACTTTATGTTTCATCTGCTGTTCAGGTCGTTATTCAACATATTCAGTTGCTGAGTTTATTACTCAGTAACAAATTATATTAAAATGTTGACTTAAGGTAAAAGGAAAAACATCAGACATGGGCTCGAGCTGGGAACCGTCGTGACCCCAGGTAGTGACCCGAGACAATGACCATGACTCTTCCTGTTTAATGACGTCCTCAACCCAGTATTTTATTTACTCCTCATGTTCCCTGCCTGAACAAACAAATTATTCACAACAATAACCATCCGAAATAAACTCATAATCACAATAACTCATAATAACAATAATCCACCATAATATCCCTCCAAAATAATCTACCACAATAACCATCTCTAATAGCCCACGAGAATAATCCATCAGAATAATCATCCAAGATAACCCTCAACAATAATAAAACACAAAAAACCCTCTGGTTATTCCAGAGGTTAATAATAATAATCCACCACTATCATCCTCGATAATTATTCACCTCAACATCCCTCAATATTTATCCATTACAATAACCCTCTAAAATGATTAACAACAATAACCCTCTGTAATTATCCACCACAATAACTGTTGATATTCATCAAAGAAATTATTCCAACAAAATATTCCACCATGATAACCCCCTATAATAATCCCATAACATATCCTCCAAAATAATCCACCACAATAGCCCTCCAAAATAATCCATCATAATAACCCACCAAAATAATCCACCACAATAACCTCCTATAATAATCCACCACAATAACACTATAATAATCAACCACAATAACCCTCCCAAATATTCCACGACAATAATCTTCCATAATAATCCCCCATAAATAACCCTCCAAAATAATCAACCACATTAATCCTTCATAATATTCCACCAAAATAACCCTTCTTAATAATCCACCAAAATAACCCTTCGTAGTAATTCACTGCAATATACTTTGTTATAATCCTCCATAATAACCCTCCAAAATAATAAACCAAAATAACTCTCCAAAATAATCCTTAACAATAACATTTTATAATAATCCATGCAAATAATCCACCACGATAACCCTCTATAATAACCCTAAACAAAAAGCATTTAAAATAATCCAACACAATAATGCACTACAATAACCTTCCAAAATAACCCACTATAATAACCCTCCGTAATTATCCACAACAATAACCCTCCAAAATAATCCACTGCAATTCCACTTCATAATAATCCACCATGATAACCCTCTATAATAATCTAACACAAAAACCGTCTAAAATAATCAACCACAATAACCCTCCAAAATAATCCACAATAGCATCCCTCTGTAATAATCCACCACAATAACCCTCCATAATTTTCCACGAGAATAATTCACCACGATAACCTTCTATAATAATCCAAAACAAGATCATCGAAAATAATCCAGCACAAAAATCCACAATAATAATCCACAACAATAATTCACCACAATAATCCACCACATTAATACATCACAGTAACCCTCCAAAATATTCCACAACAAAAACCCTCCATAATAATCCACCACAATGACCTTCCAAAATAATCCACAACAATATCCTACTGTAACAGGGGCCAGAATTTATTATCCCTCCTGATTATTTATCCGCCGTTAATTAAAGCTTCTGATGTTTATCATTGTTCCTGCCAGACCATCAGTCCAACCCTCGTGACCTTGGGCGTTTTATCGCCTAGATCCCACAACACGAGGACGCTGTACTTTGTTACTAACAAACTCTGAGACCTTCCTGCTGCCACCACCCATCCCGTAATGCTTCTGTAATCCCTCTAATTGATTGAAGGACCAGATCAATCAATTGCCATTAAATCCACGACTGTGGTTCCCTAATTATATGAAAGGGAGTAATAAATATACGTTAAAGTGTGGACTAATTCAAACCAAAAAGCTTATATATTTTTTAAATCGACAAAGGGGTGCTTGTAAAGTTCACAGGAGTTTATTCAATAAAAACACAGGGAAACATAAATGAGGAAACAATTCCACTAAACAACCGAGATCACTTCAATCATTGTTTATTATAAAAGTTATAAAAACAAAAGGAGAATACTCCCTAACTGAAAACTTCCTATCTGAGGCAAATGATTATGAAATGGATCACTACAACTGTATCTCAGTTCAAGAAAACAAAAAACCTTCACCTTAAATACCAGGACCCCGGGTCAGATGTTGTGATCTTGTCTCAGGGAGAGACTTGTCTTGCCCAGCTGCTGCCCCAAAACACACCAACTGAAACTCTCCTCCAAAGCTGAGAGGCTGACCTTGACATTGTTGCCAAACTACTTCTCAAAGATAATTAACTAAATCAGATTTGTATTGATTGATCACTTTAAGATGAATGGATTCCTATTTAAAATGAAGGGTAATTACATAGGTAATTGAACCCGATCAATAGTCGAGTACAATATTGATTAATAACATAAATTTCTCTAATTTGAATGAATTAATGAACAAGATGGATTATAGCTTTACCACACCGAAGGCTGCTTACTGAACTTATTGCGTGTCTTCAGAAACTAGTTCTCATACTCTAGACGAGTCATCTACACTTGCCGACTAAAAGGAGCTCACTCTTTACTCTAAATGACGTTAAATTAACATAATTACTTAAGAATGGTTGATAATTACTACAAATACTTTTAATAACTGAATTTATCTAAACTTGATGAATTAAACTCACAGGAAGGCTGTATCAATCGTGCCTGCATCCCTCCTCCGCTAATCTCTTGGGACAACACTTCCTGAAAACTCAGGGAGAAACTACGCTGAGACTCCAAAACATAGATTATCCATGTATACAATACTACACAAGATATATAGGCTCCTTTATAAACAGCTAAACTGTTACACCACCATAATAATCAACCATAAAAAAACACAATAATTATCCACCACAATAACCCACAATAATAATCCACCATAATAACCCTCCAAAATAAGTAAATGATATAACCCTCCAAAATAGGTAAATGATATAATCCTCCAAAACAATCAACCACAATGACCCTCCGTTATAATCCACCACAATCCCCGTCCAAAATAATCCATTAGAATAATCCAACATGATAACGTTTTAAATTAATCCAATAAAAAAATCCTCCAAAATGATCCCCCACAATAATCCACTACAATAATCCTCAATAATAATCTACCCAATAGTCAACGACAATAATTCACTACAATACCTATCCTTTATAATTCTCCACAATAACCCTCCAAAATAATCCACCACAATGACCCTCGAAAATACATTACCAAAATAACCCTTCCTAATAATCCACCAAAATAACCCTCCATAATAATCCACCAAAACACCCCTCCTTAATAATCCACCACAATAACCAACATTAATAATCCACAACAATAACTGTCCATAATAATCCACTACAATAGTCCTCCATAATAATCCATGACAATAACCCTCCATAATAATCCACCACAATAACCCACCATAATAATCCACCACAATAACCCACCATAATAATCCACCACAATAACCCTCCATAATAATCCACCACAATAACCCACCATAATAATCCACCACAATAACCCTCCATAATAATCCACCACAATAACCCTCCATAATAATCCACCACAATAACCCACCATAATAACCTACAGTTTACACGGCACACAACCCACTCTACTGACACTGTCACTGGGCCAGGAACTCTTAGTTTGGTAAGAAATGTAAAATATCGGGAAGATTACCACCCAGCTGTAGTGACAGGCCTGGCACCATACCTATCGCCCTTATACAGCTGGTCCACCCGGCTTGCTATAGTGACAGGCCTGGCACCATACCCAGGCATCCATATACAGCTGGTACACCCAGCTTGCTATAGTGACAAGCCGGCACCATTCAACTAATGATCTCAGTGAATTAGACAGTTTAGTGTTCACTAATGACGATCCTTGTTCTTCAGAGGCAGCCCAGATTTTAGTATAATGTTCAGCTTTATTTATTGGAACTCTTAAAACACTAAATATTTTTATATTTCTAATTCCTCGACAAAAGTTCTCAAATATATATGAGTCAATTGCTGAGATTTGACTCATTGTTTCATCTGTTTATTTCGGTTGCTGAATATATTAAGTTTCTTGGGAATTTGTATCCAATTTCTTTAAGGTAAAAGGAAAGTTTTCTAAATTTATGGGTTCGACCTGAGGACCGTCGTGACCCCAGCAGGTGACCCCACACACTGACCTGAGGACCGTCGTGACCCCAGCAGGTGACCCCACACACTGACCTGAGGACCGTCGTGACCCCAGCGGGTGACCCCACACACTGACCTGAGGACCGTCGTGACCCCAGCAGGTGACCCCACACACTGACCTGAGGACCGTCGTGACCCCAGCAGGTGACCCCACACACTGACCTGAGGACCGTCGTGATCCCAGCAGGTGACCCCACACACTGACCTGAGGACCGTCGTGACCCCAGCAGGTGACCCCACACACTGACCTGAGGATCGTCGTGACCCGACGTAAATGAAATAGGATTAATTGTAAGTGACTCCTTATCATCCTTAAATGCTCTCAACTCTTTAAGACATAACTATAACATGCTCGTGTCCGAAGCTAGACACAAATACAACAAAATTATTAAGGATGGTAACAGAGTTCATTTCATGTGGTCTCCATCTCATGTTGGCCTCCGAATGCATGATAGAGCTGATAAGTTAGCCAAAGAATCTGCCTTTAAAAGAGCCGTTGAGTGTAACCTTGGATTGTCAATGAGCAATCTGAGAGCAGCAGTACACCGAGAACTTCAACAAGATCTTGTAGATCTGAGGCAAAGTGAAATTGACACCAGTAATTCCATCTATCATCCTGCTATCATGCAAGAGGAGCCACACATCTATGGATCATCCAATAAAATCAGCAGACTTCTAGATGTTACTACTGCTCGGCTTAGACTCGGTTACAAATATCTCTGGGAACTCTCATTATCTGCTGATGTAGACCTGACCAAATGTAAACTGTGTCAACAATATTATTCGCACACCCTCCGTCACTATGTGATGGAGTGCGAAAAGATACGTGAATTTAGAGACAATTCTATAACCAATGTTCCAGCGATGTGTCAATATTTCATTCAAAATGATCTGCTACCAGAAATTTTAGCCAAATATCCCCAGTTTGCTAACTGTAGGTAGTAACTAAGTGATTGTAACCTATCCACCGCTGCCCACTGGATGGGGGGCGGTGTGCAGGACAAACATATAAATTTGGACACTAGCTCTCCACATATGTCAGTTGCTTAATTTAGAACCTGTACTTGAGGTCGATCTCGAACCCATTGTTGATGTGATGACTTATATTGAATTTTGTAACTAGCTCATCAAGATTGTAACTTGCTTAGCTAAATGAATTGTGGGGTTCAGTCCCTGAGCCCATTATGTGCCTCTGTAACCCTTTCCACTACCGCCCACAAGATGGGTATGGGGTGCATAATAAATGAACTAAACTAAAACTAACAATCATCTCAAGATAACCTCAAGAAGATGACCCCAGCGGGTGACCCCACAAACTGACCATGACTCTTCCTTATTAATGAAGTCATCAACCCAGTAATTTAGTCCCCTAAGGTGATGTTTATAAATTACGTGTGTTAAGAATTATATTAAAAGTTTGAATAAAGAGAAGTAACAAATCTTAATTATCAGCTGTAGGAAACTACTGTATTATTCTGCTGCAAATAACCGCTCGTAGTGATCTCAGGTAATAACCAATTGTAAATAATAGCAGCAAATACCTGCAGTAATAAACTGAAGTAATACCATTCTGTTAATGTTTGACATAATAACTCGACCTGATAATCTCCAATTATAACACATCATAATAACGTGACACAATAAGGCACAGAAATAATATCAAAGTTATTTCTGCACGTAATTTCTTGAAGAAATGATAAAACACAGAAACATGTTGTAACACCCTGTATATCAACTTCATCATAACTCCGCGCCCCAATAACCTGCCTTAAATTAATATACTCCCCGTAATTACTTTGTCCTAATAGCCTGGTGTAATAACCAGCTACATAAATCAGCCTTTGTAAATGATCAGACTTAACAACCAGTTGGTAAAACTTCGCTAGTAACCTGTTATTATAACCCTCCTCATTAATCAGCATCAACATCAATAAACAGCGAGCATGAATGACAACCTGTCCTTCTACCCCCTTACTAAAATATTACAATAGTAGCCTGTTGTAATAATAACGTGCAGAAATTACTTACAATAATAGCCTGTTGTAATAATAACCCTTAGTTCAACGTACAATATTAACCTGTTGTAATAATAACCCTTAGTTAAACGTACAATATTAACCTGTTGTAATAATAACCCTGACTAATTACCTACAATAATAGCCTGATGTAATAATAACCTGCATTAATAACATACAAAAATAGGTTGTTGTTATAATAACTCACAGTAATAACCAACAATAAAAACCTGTTGTAACAATAACTCGTAGATATTTCACAATAAAACATTATATTAAGTATCATTTAAACCCGCCCAGTTAAATCTTTTGTTCTTAGTCGCTTTTAATTGTTATTGAAGCCAAACTTCAGAGGTGACTTTATGCTTCACCTGCTCTTCAGGACTTTATTCAACATGTTCGGTTGCTGAGTGTTTTGGGAATTTACATTAAAATGTTGAATTAATGTAAAAGGAAGAATTGAAGGGTACTGGGGTCGACCTGAGGACCGTCGTGACCCCAGCGGGTGACCCCTCACACTGACCATGACTCTTCCTTATTAATAAAGTCCTCAACCCTGTAATATATACACCTCAGATGTGGTTTATAAAATACGTGTGTTAGGAATTTATATTAATAGTTTGAATAAAGAAAAATAACCAGTCTTAAATATCATCTGTAGGAAACTGCAGTATAATCCCGCTGTAATAACCGCTTGTATTGATCTCAGGTAATTACCAATTGTAAATAATTACAGCAATTACTTGTGATAATAAACGGAAGTAAAAACAAAAGTAATAACCATCTGTTAAAGTTTGACATAATAACTCGCCCAAAGTTTCTCCTGTAATAACGCATCATAATAACCTGACGCAATAACTCACAGAAATAACATCAAAGTTATTTCCCCAAGTAATATCTTGCAGAAATTATAAAACACAAAAACATGTTGTAACACCCTGTAGAACAACTTCTTCATAACTCCACACCCCAATAACCTGCCTTAACATCTCCAGAGTATACATGACAACATCGTTACTAGGTTAACATCTCCAGAGAATACATGACAACATCGTTACTAGGTTAACATCTCCAGAGTATACATGACCACATCGTTGCCAGAGAAGCCAATTCCACAAAATATATGACCTTTTGGTTGCAAAACCAGCAGCTTCTCATGGCCACGTGGGTGTCAGGTCAGCTCTACAGTATACATGAATACGTGGTTGTTACGTCTGCTCTATATTGTACATGACCTCTTGGATATTAGGTCAGCTCTTCGATATACATAACTACAGGCTAGATGAGTTAAAAAAGTATACATGATCACGTGATAAAACAGTGCAACCGTTGATTAATGCTAACGTAAGTAAACACACTATAGTGACCATGACCCAGAGATCATAACTGTCTTGACACGAGTCAATGTTTTCATTCTTAAAACTAGTAGGAGCCGGCCACGCGTTGCTGTGGCTCAGCAACGCGTGTTCGTTGCTGAGCCACAGCAACCTTCCCTGTCTCCCAGTCCTCCCCACCATGCCCCCCCCTCACCCGTCTCCTCAACCTCTCAACCATTCCCCACTCCACCGTCCCCTCATCCTCCCCACCATTCTCCATTCCCCATCCCCTCGTCCCCACCTTCCCAAACTCCCCCTGTAACACGGGGAGGAAGTTTCTCTACTTATCTTTCCTTCTTCTCCCCCTCTACCCGTATTCTTACTTTTTATTCTCTACAAGGGACTCCAAAACTTTTACCAAAGCCGACTCCACGCCACGTGGTCCTAAGACGATTGACCGACTTAGGATTCTACAACCAGTATGACGTGACCTAGGCTTTGAGCAAAACCCTAGAGTCGCCTCCGCCGCCACCACCAGACCAGTAACTCTAAGCAATGATCGAGGTCTGGATCGATCATGCTAATTAATCAACCTTGGGGCTTGATCCCCACTAGTAACCGATGACCTTGGAAACTTAGAGTGTGGAATTAATTAGACGGGGATGATGAATTCAGATTCGATGTTAGAATCGGCGCCCAATTCAACTCTGCCTCGTGTGGATCACGTGACCAGGACAAGTTCACATAACTTGAACATACACATGGAAATAATAAAAATGCAAATTATTAACTAATTAATTTATTAAAAGAAAAACTAAAACAAAATCTAAATATGTTCACTCCCTGTCACTTTAACACTCCCTACTTGACCTGAATGGCAAATGAGAAGACTATCCCTATAATTAACAATAGCAACTATACCTCTACGTTTTACCACCTGAAGATGTTAGGCTGGTCTTGGGGAGAGGTAAGATGGTTGACCTCTCCCAGTTGATCTGGAGTCCACACTGATCTCTTCCTCGTCTGGTCTAGCCCAGACTAGAGCATTGTATTGTTCCGCATAGTTAAGTTTTACCAAGTTACTTAGCCAGGTTTAAGTTATAACAATTAACCTCTGTTGTACTTAATTGATCCAGACTGGTTGAATTATTTTACTGAAATTAAATTACACAAGCATCTAACGGCAGAGCTGTTCCCGATCCCCAAAATGGTTAATTGAACTTTGAGAAATAGTAGACATGTCAACCCTGATGACCTATGACCGCCGGTCACTCCGCCTTACAACTTAGATCTGATTCGTGACGTCACTGATGGTGACTTAACTCAATAATTAGAATACTCTTGATATTGTAACCAGGAATATTATACAATACCATTTTAATACAAAATGAATAAAGGCTAATTTCTCTAAATTACTGTATACTATAGGATGATTCAATATACGCAACTATGAACAGAGACGCCCGCCATTTGTGACTCAGACCTGCTAATCCCCAGGGGAATGTGCGTTGAGAGGTCAGGTCCCTACCCGAAACTTCTGGAACCTTCTGGAATAATTCTTACAACAGCCTAGTTTGTTACAACCGCCCCACACAAGCACTTAGTAAACCTTGTTAATTTGTTAAAAATCACGAGGTTTAGTATCCAAACCCACAATTCAACTCATGCCACAAACAAAAGCTAACCTAACTAATAAAATTTGACAAATAATAGTCCAACATCATAATAAACATGTTCACATTTCATAAATTTCTCAGCTGTCAACTGACAGCAATCCTCCAATATCAGGAAACATACATCCTATCCTTACTGACATAGCTAAATAACATGTCCCTACTCTACCATCAAAGACTAGCTATTAAACTCTCTTGGCTCTTCGCTAGCCAAGTTCATGTGTCCTCTAGAGCCGGCCACACCGTGCTCAAACATAAACATTAAAGTTATATCTTCAGACTGAACTTTCAGTCATCCGGGAGCGTACTACGGAACTATCAAGTTCACATCCGTGTACTACCCACTCCCCACTCAATGTCAACCTTGACATGTTAAGGAACACACCTAACGTTTATTACATGTATCTAAAAATATAAAAAAAATTCCTATACTATATCACAGGTTTCAGCTGACTGTACAGCCAAGTGTTCTCACTCACTAGAAGTGTCAATGTTTATATTGGTCCGCCTCTCCTGTGTTCAACCATTCTGAAAAAAATAGCACAACAACATAATTTTCCATAACCGTTTGTTCTGGGCTGAGACAATTACACAGGGGCTTCGATGTTGATTACTGACCAATTTATAGAGAATTTTCATATATTATACCAGAATTATTTTAAATCTGTTTTTCAACATTTATAAAGTATTGATTCTAAATCTGTTTTTCAACATTTAAACAAAAGTGTCCAGATGTTCTTTACACAGATGTTCAGAGCCAACTTTGTTGTTTGTATCAATTGTTCATATTGAGTAATCGAAAAAAAAAATCGATGCTGCTGGATGCTGAATGTAGTCGCTGACGATGACGGTGTCGATCTTGCTTCTCCCCATGTGTAGACATCAATACCTGGTCCTCTTGTACTCCCATCCGGTACTCCTGAATGACGACAGAGTGTAGTAGAGCGGAGTGCTAAGTGACAGCTGTAGAATACTGTTACTTCGGCCATTAATCTTGCTCTCGACAGTCCACACGCCTTCGTATCAATCACAGTTCACACGGCAGTCTTGATGTTAAACTTGATGTCGCAGATGACCACAGCAGAGCAGGACTGGGTGTACCAACAGTGTCTCGTAGCAGGAGTGGTGTCAGAAGGTCGTAGAGGCGGGTTGCTTGTTTGCAGAACAGGTGAATCTCGTCTTCCATCATTGCTCACGTCATCTCAGGCGTTTCTTGATGTCACCAGGTTACTAGGCCGTAAACACCAACTGTGTATACCCTCGTACCGCCGACTTAAGGCCAAAGGAGACAATTTTGCGACCTTCTATTGGCGAGTCCCGGTACTCTGTAGGGAAACCGTGCCTTCCACCTGTGACCGCCTTAGTTCTGCTTTCTTGTTACTTCAGACGACGTAATCATTAATCTTCCGGCGAAATTCTTGAGTACTGCTACGTGCTTTCCATTCCTTGACCCCTCCTCCAACACTGCTGGAATGGCTACAGTCTTGATGACGCAGCAGGTGGGTAGTGGTGATCTCGAGACAGCTACCCCGGCGTTGTATGGCACCTCCGGTGACTGCTAAATGTGGACAGCTCGCTGGCCCTGACAACCTCGTTAGTGACGTGAGGCGTCGGCCGGGTGACTCTTGGACAGTCACTCATCCCCAAAGTAACTGATGTATGGGTTACTGGGTCTGGTGGGGGAGGGCTTTGTGTAACGTGCCTCCCCCCCTCGGTCTTTACAGACAAGGGTTCACGTGTGGCTGGAACAAGCTGGGTCGGTGTACCAATCAGACCTGGGAACAGACAGACACAACACAGCGGAAGCATAGATATACTCTGGGTTTGGTGGAGGTGGAACCCCAGAGCACGGTAAAAGCTGCTACCTGAGTTAAGTATAAAGATAGTACACCTCATTGCCTTTACAGGAAAATCTAATCAATACTAAATTATACTAACTAGGGAAGTT
>NC_091177.1:31389410-31432585 GCF_040958095.1 Procambarus clarkii
TCTTGAGGTTATCTTGAGATGATTGTTAGTTTTAGTTTAGTTCATTTATTATGCACCCCATACCCATCTTGTGGGCGGTAGTGGAAAGGGTTACAGAGGCACATAATGGGCTCAGGGACTGAACCCCACAATTCATTTAGCTAAGCAAGTTACAATCTTGATGAGCTAGTTACAAAATTCAATATAAGTCATCACATCAACAATGGGTTCGAGATCGACCTCAAGTACAGGTTCTAAATTAAGCAACTGACATATGTGGAGAGCTAGTGTCCAAATTTATATGTTTGTCCTGCACACCGCCCCCCATCCAGTGGGCAGCGGTGGATAGGTTACAATCACTTAGTTACTACCTACAGTTAGCAAACTGGGGATATTTGGCTAAAATTTCTGGTAGCAGATCATTTTGAATGAAATATTGACACATCGCTGGAACATTGGTTATAGAATTGTCTCTAAATTCACGTATCTTTTCGCACTCCATCACATAGTGACGGAGGGTGTGCGAATAATATTGTTGACACAGTTTACATTTGGTCAGGTCTACATCAGCAGATAATGAGAGTTCCCAGAGATATTTGTAACCGAGTCTAAGCCGAGCAGTAGTAACATCTAGAAGTCTGCTGATTTTATTGGATGATCCATAGATGTGTGGCTCCTCTTGCATGATAGCAGGATGATAGATGGAATTACTGGTGTCAATTTCACTTTGCCTCAGATCTACAAGATCTTGTTGAAGTTCTCGGTGTACTGCTGCTCTCAGATTGCTCATTGACAATCCAAGGTTACACTCAACGGCTCTTTTAAAGGCAGATTCTTTGGCTAACTTATCAGCTCTATCATGCATTCGGAGGCCAACATGAGATGGAGACCACATGAAATGAACTCTGTTACCATCCTTAATAATTTTGTTGTATTTGTGTCTAGCTTCGGACACGAGCATGTTATAGTTATGTCTTAAAGAGTTGAGAGCATTTAAGGATGATAAGGAGTCACAATTAATCCTATTTCATTTACGTCGGGTCACGACGATCCTCAGGTCAGTGTGTGGGGTCACCTGCTGGGGTCACGATGGTCCTCAGGTCAGTGTGTGGGGTCACCTGCTGGGATCACGACGGTCCTCAGGTCAGTGTGTGGGGTCACCTGCTGGGGTCACGACGGTCCTCAGGTCAGTGTGTGGGGTCACCTGCTGGGGTCACGACGGTCCTCAGGTCAGTGTGTGGGGTCACCCGCTGGGGTCACGACGGTCCTCAGGTCAGTGTGTGGGGTCACCTGCTGGGGTCACGACGGTCCTCAGGTCAGTGTGTGGGGTCACCTGCTGGGGTCACGACGGTCCTCAGGTCGAACCCATAAATTTAGAAAACTTTCCTTTTACCTTAAAGAAATTGGATACAAATTCCCAAGAAACTTAATATATTCAGCAACCGAAATAAACAGATGAAACAATGAGTCAAATCTCAGCAATTGACTCATATATATTTGAGAACTTTTGTCGAGGAATTAGAAATATAAAAATATTTAGTGTTTTAAGAGTTCCAATAAATAAAGCTGAACATTATACTAAAATCTGGGCTGCCTCTAAAGAACAAGGATCGTCATTAGTGAACACTAAACTGTCTAATTCACTGAGATCATTAGTTGAATGGTGCCGGCTTGTCACTATAGCAACCTGGGTGTACCAGCTGTATATGGATGCCTGGGTATGGTGCCAGGCCTGTCACTATAGCAAGCCGGGTGGACCAGCTGTATAAGGGCGATAGGTATGGTGCCGGGCCTGTCACTACAGCTGGGTGGTAATCTTCCCGATATTTTACATTTCTTACCAAACTAAGAGTTCCTGGCCCAGTGACAGTGTCAGTAGAGTGGGTTGTGTGCCGTGTAAACTGTAGGTTATTATGGTGGGTTATTGTGGTGGATTATTATGGAGGGTTATTGTGGTGGATTATTATGGAGGGTTATTGTGGTGGATTATTATGGTGGGTTATTGTGGTGGATTATTATGGAGGGTTATTGTGGTGGATTATTATGGTGGGTTATTGTGGTGGATTATTATGGTGGGTTATTGTGGTGGATTATTATGGAGGGTTATTGTCATGAATTATTATGGAGGACTATTGTAGTGGATTATTATGGACAGTTATTGTTGTGGATTATTAATGTTGGTTATTGTGGTGGATTATTAAGGAGGGGTGTTTTGGTGGATTATTATGGAGGGTTATTTTGGTGGATTATTAGGAAGGGTTATTTTGGTAATGTATTTTCGAGGGTCATTGTGGTGGATTATTTTGGAGGGTTATTGTGGAGAATTATAAAGGATAGGTATTGTAGTGAATTATTGTCGTTGACTATTGGGTAGATTATTATTGAGGATTATTGTAGTGGATTATTGTGGGGGATCATTTTGGAGGATTTTTTTATTGGATTAATTTAAAACGTTATCATGTTGGATTATTCTAATGGATTATTTTGGACGGGGATTGTGGTGGATTATAACGGAGGGTCATTGTGGTTGATTGTTTTGGAGGATTATATCATTTACTTATTTTGGAGGGTTATATCATTTACTTATTTTGGAGGGTTATTATGGTGGATTATTATTGTGGGTTATTGTGGTGGATAATTATTGTGGTTTTTTATGGTTGATTATTATGGTGGTGTAACAGTTTAGCTGTTTATAAAGGAGCCTATATATCTTGTGTAGTATTGTATACATGGATAATCTATGTTTTGGAGTCTCAGCGTAGTTTCTCCCTGAGTTTTCAGGAAGTGTTGTCCCAAGAGATTAGCGGAGGAGGGATGCAGGCACGATTGATACAGCCTTCCTGTGAGTTTAATTCATCAAGTTTAGATAAATTCAGTTATTAAAAGTATTTGTAGTAATTATCAACCATTCTTAAGTAATTATGTTAATTTAACGTCATTTAGAGTAAAGAGTGAGCTCCTTTTAGTCGGCAAGTGTAGATGACTCGTCTAGAGTATGAGAACTAGTTTCTGAAGACACGCAATAAGTTCAGTAAGCAGCCTTCGGTGTGGTAAAGCTATAATCCATCTTGTTCATTAATTCATTCAAATTAGAGAAATTTATGTTATTAATCAATATTGTACTCGACAATTGATCGGGTTCAATTACCTATGTAATTACCCTTCATTTTAAATAGGAATCCATTCATCTTAAAGTGATCAATCAATACAAATCTGATTTAGTTAATTATCTTTGAGAAGTAGTTTGGCAACAATGTCAAGGTCAGCCTCTCAGCTTTGGAGGAGAGTTTCAGTTGGTGTGTTTTGGGGCAGCAGCTGGGCAAGACAAGTCTCTCCCTGAGACAAGATCACAACATCTGACCCGGGGTCCTGGTATTTAAGGTGAAGGTTTTTTGTTTTCTTGAACTGAGATACAGTTGTAGTGATCCATTTCATAATCATTTGCCTCAGATAGGAAGTTTTCAGTTAGGGAGTATTCTCCTTTTGTTTTTATAACTTTTATAATAAACAATGATTGAAGTGATCTCGGTTGTTTAGTGGAATTGTTTCCTCATTTATGTTTCCCTGTGTTTTTATTGAATAAACTCCTGTGAACTTTACAAGCACCCCTTTGTCGATTTAAAAAATATATAAGCTTTTTGGTTTGAATTAGTCCACACTTTAACGTATATTTATTACTCCCTTTCATATAATTAGGGAACCACAGTCGTGGATTTAATGGCAATTGATTGATCTGGTCCCTCAATCAATTAGAGGGATTACAGAAGCATTACGGGATGGGTGGTGGCAGCAGGAAGGTCTCAGAGTTTGTTAGTAACAAAGTACAGCGTCCTCGTGTTGTGGGATCTAGGCGATAAAACGCCCAAGGTCACGAGGGTTGGACTGATGGTCTGGCAGGAACAATGATAAACATCAGAAGCTTTAATTAACGGCGGATAAATAATCAGGAGGGATAATAAATTCTGGCCCCTGTTACAGTAGGATATTGTTGTGGATTATTTTGGAAGGTCATTGTGGTGGATTATTATGGAGCGTTTTTGTTGTGGAATATTTTGGAGGGTTACTGTGATGTATTAATGTGGTGGATTATTGTGGTGAATTATTGTTGTGGATTATTATTGTGGATTTTTGTGCTGGATTATTTTCGATGATCTTGTTTTGGATTATTATAGAAGGTTATCGTGGTGAATTATTCTCGTGGAAAATTATGGAGGGTTATTGTGGTGGATTATTACAGAGGGATGCTATTGTGGATTATTTTGGAGGGTTATTGTGGTTGATTATTTTAGACGGTTTTTGTGTTAGATTATTATAGAGGGTTATCATGGTGGATTATTATGAAGTGGAATTGCAGTGGATTATTTTGGAGGGTTATTGTTGTGGATAATTACGGAGGGTTATTATAGTGGGTTATTTTGGAAGGTTATTGTAGTGCATTATTGTGTTGGATTATTTTAAATGCTTTTTGTTTAGGGTTATTATAGAGGGTTATCGTGGTGGATTATTTGCATGTATTATTATAAAATGTTATTGTTAAGGATTATTTTGGAGAGTTATTTTGGTTTATTATTTTGGAGGGTTATTATGGAGGATTATAACAAAGTATATTGCAGTGAATTACTACGAAGGGTTATTTTGGTGGATTATTAAGAAGGGTTATTGTGGTGGAATATTATGAAGGATTAATGGGGTTGATTATTTTGGAGGGTTATTTATGGGGGATTATTATGGAAGATTATTGTCGTGGAATATTTGGGAGGGTTATTGTGGTTGATTATTATAGTGTTATTGTGGTGGATTATTATAGGAGGTTATTGTGGTGGATTATTTTGGTGGGTTATTATGATGGATTATTTTGGAGGGCTATTGTGGTGGATTATTTTGGAGGATATTTTATGGGATTATTATAGGGGGTTATCATGGTGGAATATTTTGTTGGAATAATTTCTTTGATGAATATCAACAGTTATTGTGGTGGATAATTACAGAGGGTTATTGTTGTTAATCATTTTAGAGGGTTATTGTAATGGATAAATATTGAGGGATGTTGAGGTGAATAATTATCGAGGATGATAGTGGTGGATTATTATTATTAACCTCTGGAATAACCAGAGGGTTTTTTGTGTTTTATTATTGTTGAGGGTTATCTTGGATGATTATTCTGATGGATTATTCTCGTGGGCTATTAGAGATGGTTATTGTGGTAGATTATTTTGGAGGGATATTATGGTGGATTATTGTTATTATGAGTTATTGTGATAGTTTATTTCGGATGTTTATTGTTGTGAATAATTTGTTTGTTCAGGCAGGGAACATGAGGAGTAAATAAAATACTGGGTTGAGGACGTCATTAAACAGGAAGAGTCATGGTCATTGTCTCGGGTCACTACCTGGGGTCACGACGGTTCCCAGCTCGAGCCCATGTCTGATGTTTTTCCTTTTACCTTAAGTCAACATTTTAATATAATTTCTTACTGAGTAATAAACTCAGCAACTGAATATGTTGAATAACGACCTGAACAGCAGATGAAACAAAGTCACCTCAGAAGTTTGGCTTCAATAACAATTTAAGACTGGCTATTTTTCTTTCTTCAAACTATTAATATAAATTCCTAACACACCTTATTTTATATATTACACCTGAGGTGTATATATTATTAGGTTGAGGACTTTATTAATCAGGAAGAGTCATGGTCAGTGTGAGGGGTCACCCGCTGGGGTCACGACGGTCCTCAGGTCGACCCTACCCACTTCGGATCTTCCTTTTACCTTTTAAGTCAACAGTTTAATATAAATTCCCAAAACACGTAATAAACTCAGCAACCGACATAAACAGATGAAATATAAAGTCACCTCAGAAGTTTGGCTTCAATAACTGTAGAGGTCACCTCTTCAGTATACATGACCATGTGGCTGTCAGGTCAACTTTACAGTATACATGACTACGTGGCTGTCAGGTCCGCTCAACAGTACACATAACTACAAGGCTCTCAGGTCAGCTCTACAGTATACATGACTACGTGGTAAGCGAGCTACAAAGTATACATGATCACGTAATATCTACAGTGCAACCGTTGATTAATGCCAACATAAGTAAACACACTGGTGACCTCCGATGACCCAGAGGTCGTAACAGTCTTGACACGAGTCAAAGTTTTCATTCTTAAAATAACAAGAGTCTTGAATTAATACTTTTCTCATAAGTACTTGAGGGCAGTTTTCACTCCTTAATGGTTATCACTTCCTTCAGATAAAGGTTCTTAGTGTCACTTAGTGTTGAGGTGAAGGTCTATATACAACCCGTCCTCCAAATAGAATGTCGCATTTTGACGTATACTCTACCTAAGGCCAAAAATTGCCGTATTAGAAAATTGTAGTGGCTCGCGAATTTTTTTTTACTTTTCCGTTTTATGCTTTGGGTCCTCTGGTAGGTTAGGATAATGGGATTTTAATACGACAGTTTCTTGACGTTGGGAAACCTTAGGAGGACGGGCTGCTATATAATACTTTGTGAGTCTTGACTAATGAGGAAGAGCAATAGTCAGTGTCTGGGGTTACCCGCTGGATTTTTTATTGTAGCCGCCGGAGGCAGCTAGTTTATTGTGCACCCCATACCCATCCTGTGAGCGGTAGCGCAAAAAGCATTACAGAGAGCACAAAAGGTCTTTATCAGACCTCATCTTAGATTATTACATAAACAATTTCATCTATCCTTCACACCTTATAGTTACAATGTCAGCTAGTTAGAGAGAAAATGCTATTTCAAGAGCTCTACATTTACAGTAAATCATTATACATTAATGGTAGGTCTTATCGCTAATACATAATAGTTTGACCAATGGAGATAGTCATAGGGTTATCTTATCTTGAGGTTATCTTGAGATGATTTCGGGGCTTTTTAGTGTCCCCGCGGCCCGGTCCTCGACCAGACCTCCACCCCCAGGAAGCAGCCCGTGACAGCAGACTAACACCCAGGTACCTATTTTACTGCTAGGTAACAGGGGCATAGGGTGAAAGAAACTCTGCCCATTGTTTCTCGCCGGCGCCTGGGATCGAACCCAGGACCACAGGATCACAAGTCCAGCGTGCTGTCCGCTTGGCCGACCGACCACCATGTTTATAACATATGGGTAGCTTCTGTTTATAATTAGTTTTCACAATACACTACTTGTTTCTTCATCTCATATGTCGTTTATCTACTTGAAGCGAAATATGGATACAGTGCAAGGATTTCAGGTAATTTATCCATGGTAATAAGATAGGTTGCCATATCATACATAGTGAGCTTAGATTTATCTCTAAATGGCTCAATTTTACTACAATCCAAGATATAGTGTTCGAGTGTGTGTCCCTGTCTTTGTCCACACACTGTACACTGTACTTTATCTAGATCCCTATACAAGCCGAACTGCCAGAGATACTTGTAGCCAAGTCTTATACGAGCTGTGACAACATCTGTTAGTCTACTGACTTTGTTACTTGCCCCATACACATGTTTTACTTCACACATTTCATTGTGATGAACAATGGACCTGCTAGTTCTAGTTTGCACAGTTCTACTTTCTTCAAATCCATCCAGGAGTTCTCGTCTAATGACACTTTACAGGGACCGATCTGATAACTCAAGATTCCGTTCAATACTGTCTTTATTTACTGCAACCTTAGGAAGGGCGTCAATTTTGTCATGTTCCTGCAGGCCAATGTGAGAAGGAATCCACAATATTTTTATATTTACCCTCTTGCTAAGTATTCTTATATATCTACGTCTAGCTTCCAAGACAAGCACGTAATTACTTGATTGCAAACTGTTTATTGCTCGTAGTGAGGAAAGGGAGTCGGAAATAATTAAGCTGTCTACTTCAGTGTTGTCAATAATTTCGAGTGCTACCAGTATTGCTACCAACTCGGCTTGCATTGTGGATGCCCAGTTACTAATTCGGATATTCCTTTGAATTGTGCTGCCATCGGGCTGATGAGCAACAACAGCACTTCCTGCCCTCCCTGTAGTAGTATTGAGTGATCCGTCAGTGTAAATGGTCTCTGCTATGTTGTTTTCAGCTTGTATATTGTGAATGTGTTCTATGGTGCTTAATTTAGCAGCAAGCTGAGCATGAAGGTTGTTTGTGATTACATTCTTGGTGGGGTATGCAGGGGTCAGGAGGTCAAAAGGTACTATCTGCCAGGGTGGAAGGAAGTGCTGTACTCATTCATCTGTATATACATCGTGCAGTCCCATCATTTTAATATGAGTGGCTGTTCTTTGAATCCATTTATACTCGCTGGTTCCATTTCGTATGTGTTCTAATAGTTCAACTGGCACAATGTTGTTTTTGTTATCACGCAGAAGCTTTAGTCCCATCATAAGATTAATTTCAAATATTCTGTCTCGAATGCTAAGTATATTTAATTCTTTCCACATATTGAGAACTTTAGTAATTATATGACAGCCAAGTATAATTCTGAGTGCTTCATTTTGCATTTTTTTTAGTCAATCGATACTTTTGCCATTTTGCAGGACCAAAGCTGGTGCATGATAGTCTATCAGAGACATTATATATGCTAAATACATCATTTTTGCTATTCTAATATTAACACCATATTTTGGGTGTTAATATTAGACACTGTCTCTACACTGTTGATGTAACTTATTGACTGCAGGTGAGGTACAAGGGACAGAGACACCAAGGTATTTGAAAAAAGAGACAAAGTCTATTGGTATGTTATCTGTCTTAAGTTTTCGTGGTCCACTTTTGCGGTTGCCAATTTGTCTGTTAAATACCTTTGTTTTAGCAGCGTTGATACAAGACCAAGGCTCTCACAAGCTGCATGTATACAATTTAAGATTGTTTGCATTTCGCGGTGGGTTTTAGTATGTACAAGGATGTCATCTGCATAGCTGATAGCGACGTTTGCCAGAGTAGTTGGGATTAATTTTAGTAGGGCATTAATTAGAATATTAAACACGGTAGGACTGAGTAATCTTCCTTGTGGGGTGCCTAGTTGCATTAATTTAGTTTCACTCTTGTAGCCTTGGAACAGTGGAGAGGGCTTCCGGTTGGTAAGATTGCCCCGTATCCATTGTAATAATTGTCCACCATGTTCCAAGGGTTTGTCATAGCCAGGGGGTGGTAATGGGGGACGAGCTCCCATGACCTATTAAATGCTCCTATACGGCATGCGTCTCTAATAGCCTCTGACAACCAATTCCAACTCCTGGCCTGCACGGGTGGCTTAGTCTTTAAGTCCGGCGGAACTGCTTTTACCGACAGGAGAAGGGGCGAGGGCGTGCCTCTGGCGCCTTAAAACCAGCTGCTCCGGGTAGACGGGACTCGATAGCCTGGGAAGGCAGCCCATCTAGGGGAAGGAAAATACTGATTTTAAACCTCCGCTGCCTTGCGGCCATACCCCTTTTTGGGAAAGGCTTCAGGAGTCAACCTCGAGGAAAAATCAGGAGCTGGAGCCCCTAAGGCAGTTCGTTGTTGACGTCGACCTCGTTCTGGCAGCTCCTGCAACGTTGTTGGAACCATGTGTATTGGCATTTGCCTTTCTATTGGATTATTTCAGCAACGTGGAGAGGGGGGGGGGAGCCTGCTGCATGGGTAACAGCTTTTCCTAAATATCTACCTACCCAGGCTTTGCGCCCTGTAGGGCGCAACTCCATAGTCTTCCGAGACTGAAGGATGCCTACTACCACTACTAATTGTCCCCCTATATCCATTCTCGCTAATTCATACATAATCACTTCCCTATTAGCATTATCAAAGGCATTTTTTAAATTAAGAAATGTTGTGTACGTGTGCCTTTTATTGCCATGAACAGTGAGAAAGGTTGTGATACAGTTGTGTACACTTTTACCATGTGTGAACTCATAGATATCAGGTGACATGTGCTCTTGAACTCTATACAATAATTTATTAAACACCATTCTCTCAAAGGTTTTGCACACGCAACTGGTCAGTGAGATGGGACGGAAAGCATCAGGTTGGCCAGGCTATGGTACAGGTACAGTAAGACTGGTGGTCCATGATACTGGCAGTTGCCCAGTGACATAACTCGCGTTAAACAATTCTAATAATGGGTTACCGGGTACATGATGTAGGAGTCTTAGAATATCATAGGTGATACCGTCCTCACCCGGAGCAGTACTACTTCCCCTGGAGAGGGCTGCATCCAATTCATAATCTGTATATGGAACATCACATTCATCATGTTGCTTGCTCAACATGAAATCTATGAGAGCATTTTTGTCTGTGGACCTCTCCTGCAATTTCTACCTAGTGCTAGCTGGTAACATTCCAAGGCTGGAAACCTGAACCCATTTTGTAATTAACTGATTGGCTTTCTGCAGCGGGTTTGGGTGTGAAACTTGTCTATTATTTTTGCCAATAATTTTGTTTATGCCTTTCCAGGCCTTGCCCAAGGAAGTATGCAGGTTAAGTCCACTAACTAAACCCTCCCATTCAGATTGTCTCAGTTCAGCCATTCTCTTCCTTGCCGTTGCAAGCGCGGCCTGACACAGTTTTAACATTTGAGGAGTTCTAAGGTTCTTATATGCTTTACCCATCTGTCTAGCAATTGATTTAAGCTCTTTCAGTTTAGCATCATCATGGTAATGGTTGTGTCTGACCTGCTGACCGGTACGTCTTTTTGTTTGGTGTGACTCACTATTTTTGAAGGCCTCTTAGGTTTTATTCACGAGGTCATCATAAAACTGTTGTACATTCTCAGGCTCATAATTGTTATACTAATGTTCTATGCTGTCTATAAAGAATTTGTCTTGCTCTTTCCTTACTGCTAGCCTGCGCGTCTACACAGCTTAGTGCCAGGTAGGTCAACATTAGCCATATGTATGTTAGCTGTTATGGCTAAATGGTCAGACATTAAGTCATCCATAATATCAGTCTCATGAGTAGTGTATGACAGGTTAAAGCCAATGCACCTATCTGAGACTCCTCTATATATTTCCGTTAGTTGATTCCTACTGATAATTTGAACAACATCATATGCATCGAGAAGTGCCAACAATTTTCTCCCGTTGGTGTTTGTGAGTTGATCCCCTAATTTTTTGTCTTTAGCATTTAAATCCCCAATTAAGATCGTAGGGTCAGTATGTGCAAAATTAGGTAGGTCAGTATACTGGAGGAGGCCAGTAGGAGCATAGGCATTCAAAACATTAAGTGTAGAGTTACCAACGTGTACCCGGATACCATGATATAAACTAAAATCAATGAATAATGGCGCCCTCTCAAACTCATAAAAACAGGTAGTGTCACCAAGATACTCAGTTGGAATATTGCTTCTCTTAGGAAACGGTATTCTGACCTCCATCATAAGGTTATGACTGAAGACGTAGATATTGTCTACCTCCAAGAAACCCTAACTCCCGCAGGTGAAACCCCGCAGAATCTGCGTAATTATCAGTGTTATAATCCCAGATCAAAGAATACGTGTCTCATGTATGTTAAAAAATCACTGCCACATGAGCCACTTTCCGCTCAACAACGAGAGGGGTTTCAATATCACCCGCTAGGGTCACGGAGGTCCTCTGGTCAACCCCCATATTTACGGGGATCTTGCTTTTACCTTAAGTAAACATATTATTATAATTTCCCAAACACGTAATAAACTCAGCAACCGAACATGTTGAATAAAGTCCTGAACAACAGATGAAACATAAAGTCACCTCAGAAGTTTGACTTCAATAACAATTAGAAGCGACTCAGAATAAAAAATATAACTGGGGTTTGAATGATATACATAATATAATATTTTATTGCGAAATTTCTACGGGTTATTATTACAACAGGCTATTATTGTAGGTGTGTTAATTAGTGCAGGTTATTATTAAAAAATGGCTATTATTGTGTGCTGTAACTGCTGGTTATTATTTAAACATTTATTGTTGGTGATTACTGATGGTTATAAGTACAACAGGCTATTATTGTTGGGTTTTAGTGCAGGTTATAGGAGCAGGTTCTTATTTCGTCTTGCTGTTTGTTGATACTGATGCTGATTAATGAGGCGGGTTATTATAATTTATTATAATAGATCACTTGGGAAGTTTTAACTGATTGTTAAGTCTGATCAGACACAACACAGGCTGGTTGTTGTGCCTGGTTATTACACGAGGCTATTAGGATATAGTTATTATGGGAGGATTAAAAGGCAGGTTATTAGAACGAGCAGTTATGAGGAAGTTACTATACAGGGTGTTACAAGATGTTTTTTGTTTTATTGGTTCTGCAAGATATTACGTGCAGAAATAACCTTGATAATATATATGAACGTTATTGCTCAGGTTATTATGACGTGTTTTTAATGGAGATTATTAGGGCGAGTTATTATGTCAAACTTTTGCAGAAGGTTATTACTTCCGGTTATTGCTGCAATTCTTTATAGTTGATAATTACCTGAGATCACTACGAGCGGTTATTACAATAGGATAACACTGCAGTTTCTTTCGGCTGATAATTAAGATTGGTTATTTTTCTTTATTCAATCTATTAATATAAATTACCGGGTTGAGGACTTTATTAATCAGAAAGAGTCAAGGACAGTGTGTGGGGTCACCCACTGGGGTCACGACGGTCCTCAGGTCGACACCATGGAACACGGAACCTTACTTTTACCTTAAGTCAACAGTTTAATATTAATTCCTCAAACACGTAATAAACTCAGCAACCGACATAAACAGATGAAACATAAAGTCACCTCAGAAGTTTGGCTTCAATAACAATTAAAAGCGACTAGGAGCATATATTTAATTGGGGTATAAAAAGAAACTGATTATATAGGCTATTACTCCAGGATATTATTACAACAGGCTGTTCTCGTAGATTTTTAGTGCAAGTTATAATGGCAGGTTGTTATACCAGCTTGTTGTTCATTCAGATTATTGACACTGATTACTGATTGAAAAGGTTATTCGGCTAGTTAAGACGGGTTATTGGGGCGAGGAATTACGAGGAGCTAGTTATAGGTTAACAGGCTAGTTACTTGTAACAGGAAGTTAAAGCATGTTTTTGTGTTTTATAATTTGTGCTGGATATTACATGGAATTATTTGTGGTATTTCTACTCGCTATTACGTCTGGCTATTATGATGTGTTAATACTGTAGGTTATTAAGGCGAGTTATTATTGCAAACTTTTGTAAAAGGTCATTATTTCTGGATATTACTTCTGGTTATTGCTGCTGTTCTTTACAGTTGGTAATTACCTGAGATCACTATGAGCGGTTATTACAGCAGGATAATACTGCAGTTTCTTACGGCTGATAATTAAAATTGGTTATTTTTCTTAATTCAAACTATTAATATAAATTCCTAACACACGTAATGCGTTTTAAAATAGACACAAAGAGCTACATTATAATGCAACATGATGCAACATGATACATCATGACGCAACATGATGCTGTAACGGGAGGCCCGACTGAATGTCTCCCTTCTGCCTTTTATCCCGCCGTTAATTAACAAATCTGATGTTCACCAGAGTCCTGCTGTACCTTCAGTTTCGCCCTCGCGACCTTGGGCGTTTTATCACCTACACATCACGACACGAGAACGCTGTACCTTGTTACTAGCAAAACTCTGAGACCCTCCTGCTGCCACCACCGATCCCGAATACCTCTATAATCCCGCTAATTGATTGTGCGGAAGTGGCCAATCAATTACTTCTGAACCAACGACAGTGGTTCCCCAGTTAAGTGAACGGGAGGATTGAATCTACTCTAAAGTGTGGACTAACTCAACTCAAGGAGCTTATATATATATTTTAAATAGACAAAGGGAGGCTTGCAAAGTTCACAGGAGGTTTACTCAACAAACCATGGATTGTGGGTTCACTAATACAAGAACACATAAAAATGGGGGGAAACTCACTCAACACAACATAATTCAATCACAAGTTTAATTAGACATAAAATATATATATTTTTCAAAGAATGAACACTTGCTACCTGAGGCACTGATGACGATTACATTAACTGGACACTTCACTACAAGAAAAGCCACTTTACCTTACATGCCAAGACCCCGGGTCAGATGTTGCGACCCTGTCTCAGGGAGGGACCTGTCTTGCCCAGCTGATGCCCCAAACTACACTGACTCCTTGTCCTTGACCCAGCTTCCAGCAGCTACCCAAGATCACTCCGCCCGTCTCACTCACTGCCAGACTAGCTATCCTGGTTAATTGACAATGATAATCTATTCAAACTGATGGTAATTTTATAAACACTAATCAGGTTTAATTATTAATTTCCATTTTATTTATCCTATGAATTTACCTCATTGAAATGAGTTAATAAACAAGATGATAGGTACTTATTTTCCACAAGTTTGGATGTTCCTTTAACTGGGATGAGGTCACACGGCTCATCAGAAAGTAGTTATTATTCTAAATGAATTCTCTGCCCCTTTCCCCTAACACTTGTTACTATTAAAAGGAGTCTATATATTTTCTTGCTTACTGTAGACCTTGATCCCAGTCTCAGATATATAATATTCTCAAAACTCAGCAATAACCTTGTACATGATAAATTAACTAAGGTGTCGTCTGGGAGGAGCGGAAGGGTGAAGGTGGGGGTGAGGTGCAGGCTTGGTGGTGGGGAGGATGGGGGTGGTCCACTTGCATTCTGACCTGGGTCGGCTTTGTAAGTTCCCCAAGTTACTCTTTATTCTAAATGATGTTAAATTAACATAGGTGCTTAGGCAAGGTTGATTATACTACTTAAATATGTATATTACTTTAATACGTTGTTACGAACCCGGATCCAGCGTCCGTGCCTGGAGCAGTGACAAACACGCCATCTGTGGGTCAGCTCCCGAAACCCCCGCCAAACGAACGACGACACCTAGTGAGGACAGCGTGTACTGGCCTCGAGGACCAGTTTCCAGTCTGGTTCAGCGCTCAACACCGCCGCTCCTGACCTCTGGTGAGGTGGTGCTCCGATGACAGCGCCATCTATGGAGTGGATATGTCGGGCGTTTGTATCTGAGCCTGTGAGTGTGGTGTATTAGTGTCCCGGTTATTAATGACGTGTCTGCTTACAGAGCCGACCTGGGACCACTGTGTTGAAGGTGGAGTCAGTCTACCCGAGGCAGCCAGTCTCCATACTGTGAAGTTTGCTGCAGCTGTTGTGACGTCGTCCCCCCGGAAGAAGACTGTGGTGTGTTAAGCCTGCCAGTGGAGTGGCAGTGGAAGGATTTACCCGGGACCGACGGTTGGAGACGATAATCCACTGGGGTATTGAGGACAGGAGGGTGATTGGTGATATCACACGAGACTCCTGTCTAGGGCGTACCCCATTTATCGTTCGTGGAGAGGCCGTACCAGCCTTGGTGGCTCAGTACCTGCCAGCAGACCTGCTGGACGTGTGGTTGACGGCCTCCACGACGGTGCCCCCCAGTGGACCTGTGTTGTGGCTGACCTGTGGCCAGGGTAGGCTCGGCGTTCTCAGAGGACACGTCTTGAGGCCACGAAGAAAGCACCGCGGACTCAGCACCTAGCTTCGAGGATCCATAGTCTCCAGCAGAAGACTACAGTGTTGATCCCCTTTGTAAAGTGTTAATACCCCTCCCCCTTGTGTACGTTTTACTTTTATATATTTAAATGGTGATGGTGAACATTATATAATATTAAGTTCTTAACTTTCTTTCCCTACTCCCTTTTAAGTTACTTGCGTCATGGATCTCATCCCTTGATAGCCACTACTGGCTTGGGAACGGATACCTATATCTTCCTCTAACAACATCAGAGCAAGAACCCCGTTGCGTCCCGAGAGGGCCGTAACATACGTGCATTTCTGTAACTTAGTTTAGTGAGTTAAACACAACGTGTTTGGCAAACCTGATTAATCCCCCGCTGTAATCACATTGGGAATCTTGTCTGACAATTCAGGTAGACAGCACCACTGACTCCCATCCTAGATTGTGTCCCCTGTATGATACCATATAAAACAAGCTCTAAGTTTCTTAACCAGCTTAGCTTGTTACAATGCAACATGATGCAACATGATGCCAGGTTCTAATTTGTACTCATAATATCGCACATGGAAAATATTTGTTCCTATTCAAAACCAAATAACATCGGGTTGCTTAAAATATATTTATCCTGAAAAAGTTTTTTCGGAAGATTATTACTGCAGTTATCATTGAAGGCTGTTATTGTAGTAATTGTGATAAGCAATTTTTGCAGGCTGTTACAGCAAAATATTTCCAAAGGCAAAAACAACAAGAATTTTACAAGTTATTTGGGCAGATAATTACTGCTGTTTATAACTTCTAGTTATTAGTTATGTTATAGGAACAGGTTATAAGGTCTGGTTATGTTCGCAGGTTGTTAGACTGACAACTCCACAGTATACATGAGAATCTGACTGCCCGACGAGGGCTTCTACAGGTTACATGAACATGTGGTTGCCAGGTAAACCAACATCACAGTGTACCTGATCTCTTGGTTTACCAGACAAGCAGTTCCACAATATTGAGAACTTCGTGGTTGCCAGACATGCCAGCTTCGCTGTGTACAAAACAATGTAGTTTTCAGACAAGCAGCTTAGCAGTATACATGACAACAGCGTTACTAGGTTAATATCCTCACGTAATAACTTCCTGAAAGACTTCTCCTTAATTGCCTGTAACTGCCTGGTGTAAACAGCCACAACAACCAGCCTGTGTGTGGGGTTTTCTACTTTGCTTTCCCGACTACAATGCATACGTTACCAATGTACATGTGGCAGACGCTTCACGAAGCTGTCGGAATCCAGCAGAGAAAATACGAGAGCAAGCGTACAGGGCCTGGGAGCATAGTCGAGTAAGAGTCCTTGAGGGTCTCTAATCAGACTGGCCTCGCCTGGTTCTGATCCACATTGGTCGTTGGAATCTCCTCAATGCTTGAAACTCTTTAAGGGACTTCTAGGGTCCTCATTACATTTATAGATTAATGATTAATAGGCAACTCGGTGTTGAAGATACCTGGGGCTGAAGGCTTAAGTAATAGTTGGCAGTATTTAGAAGTGGTTTAACAGAAACACCGCATAAAACATAACAGTAGTTTATTTACAAACTTAAACACTAATACAATGGGTGCTTGAATTACTTTAGATTGGCGTCAGAAAGGCTATGGTTGCATTAGCGAGACTTTTTTCGTCTGACTAATCGATTCTGGTCCACTCGTGGAGAAACACCGAACTTAACACAATTGACAGCCAATCATTAAAACAGCAAACCTAACTTCCGGTGTGGTCACAGGAGTTCCAACAGGATATTCGGGTAATGATGATGCACAATAAATCAACAATGGCACTGTTAATGGGACAGACATTAATCATGCACATTATTTATCTCACACAATAACTAAATGTGTGGTGTATGTGACATTCACATTCACAGACGAGTGTAATGTTGTGGTACCACACAGATAAACACACATACACCGTCAGGTGTTTCGGTCTCCACCTATACCTGTGTCAGGTATTGAGAAGGTGAGAACCGTGGTTGACCACTCAGATCAACACACAGACAGACACAATAATGAAGAAAGAAAATCTTGTACATAAAGGTATGGCTACCTCTCTTATCACTCACTCATGCACATTCATGCAGCGGTCGTAGGTGGCTGTCATGACCTCATGATCCACAGCTCATGAGGTCATGACAGTAATTACCAACCTCAAGTAATTACCAACTGTAAACAATAGCAGCAATTACCGTTAGTAATAACATGCAAATGTTTGCCATAACATCCTTCAGCAATAACACACCATAATAATCTGACGCAATAATTGTGCACAAATAACATGGATAATTCCAGGTAACAAGCGGCACAAATTGTGACACACAAAAACATGCTGTAACACCCTGTATAACTAGCTCCTCGTAATTCCCCGCCCTAATAACCCGTCTTAACTAGCCTAATAACCTTTTCGTAATAAGCCTGATGTAATAACCAACCACAACATTTTGTGTAAATGATCAGACGTAACAATCAGTTGTTAAACTATCACTGGTGTTTATAGAAGCTCATCTATAATCGTCTCAATATCCTGAATGAACAGCAAGCTGGTATAACAACCTGCAATTATAACTTGCACTGAAAACTTAGGAGAATAGACAGTTGTAATAATTACTCACAGTAATAACCTACAATAATAGCCTGTTGTAATAATATCCCAGTGTTATAATTTATATGTTCAGATTTTTAAACCCCAATTATATATTTTGTTCTTTGTCACTTTTAATTGTTACTGAAGACAAACTTCTGAGGTGACTTTATGTTTCATCAGTTTATGTCGGTTGTTTAGTTTATTACGTGTTTGGGGAATTTATATTATTATATATTAAGTTGATTTAACGTAAAAAGGAAGAACTGTCATGGGATGGGGTCGACCTGAGGACCGTCGTGACCCCAGCGGGTGACCCCACACACTGATCATGACTCTTCCTTATTAATAAAGTCCTCAACCCGGTAATTTATATTAATAGTTTGAATAAAGAAAAATAACCTTAATAAACAACTGAAGGAAACTTCAGTATTATTCTGCTGTAATAACCCTCTCTTTGTGATCTCAGGAAATTAACAACTGTAAATAATAGCATCAAATACCTGCAATAATAACGTGCAGTAATAACCGGAATCAATAAACGGAAGTAATAAACGGAAGTAATATCCTGTAAATGTTTGACCTAATAACTCGACTCAAACCATCTTCAGTAATAACTCATCATAATAACCTGGCGCAATAACGTACAGAAAAAGCATCAAAGTTATTTTGCACATAATATCTAATCTCGTAATATTAAATAATATCAGGTAATAAAAACTATAAAACACAAAAACATGTTGTAACACCCTGTATAACAACTTCCTCATAACTCCTCGCCCTAATAACCTGCCTTAATATTCTCCCGTAATAAATTTGTCTTAATAGCCTGGTGTAATAACCAGCCACAATAACCAACTTGTGTAAATGATCAGACTTAACAAACAGTTGTTAAATATTCCCTAGTAACCTGTTATAATATCCCGCCTCACAAATTAACAACACCGTCAATAAACAGCAAGCTTGAATAATAACAACCTGTCCTTATAACCTCACTAAAACATTACAAGAATAGACTGTTGTAGTAATAACATGCAGTAATTACCTAGAATAATAGTCTGTTGTAACAATAATCCACAGTATTAAACAACAATTATAGCCTGCTGTAATAATAATAACCCTTAGTAATAGGCTACAATAATAGCCTCTTCTAATAATAACCCTCAATAATAACCTACTTTAACAGCTAGTTATAATAATAACTGGCAATAACAACATTCAATAAGAGCCTGTTGTATTAATAACCCATAGTAATAACCTACAATAATAGCTTGTTGTAATAATATCCCTTAGTAAAAATCTTCAAACAATAACCTGGAGAAATAACATACAATAATAGCCTGTTGTAATAATAACATCAATAATCAGGTACAATAATTGCCTGTTGTAAAAATAACCCTTAGTAATAACCTATAGTATTAGCCAGTTGTAATAATAACCCACAGAAATTTTGCAATAAAATATTGTGTTAAGTATTATTTAAGCGCCAGTTATATCTTTTGTTTTCAGTCGCTTCTGCTTGTTATTAAAGTCAGCTCAGAAGCCAAACTTCTAAGGTGACTTTATGTTTCATCTGCTGTTCAGGACTTTATTCAACATTTTCGGTTGCTGAGCTTATTATGTGTTTAGAGAATTTATTAAAATGTTGACTAAAGGTAAAAGGAAAACCATCAATTTCTGGGGTCGACCTGAGTACTGTCGTGACCCCAGCGGGTGACCCCAGACACTGACCATGACTCTTCCTAATTATTAAAGCCCTCAAATCAGTATTTTATTGACCAGTATTTTATTGGCCTGAACAACCAAATAATTCACCACAATAGCCAATCGTATTAAAGTACCACAAAATCCACAATAATAATCCACCACAATATCCTTCTAAAATAATCCTCCACAATATCCTTCTAAAATAATCCTCCACAATATCCCACGAAAATAATCGACAACAATAACACTCTACGATAATGCACGAGAATAATCAACTTCGATAACTCTCTATAATAATGCAACACAAAATCCCTCTAAAAATCCACCACAATAGTCACCACTATAATCCTACACCTCAACATTACTTTAATATTTATTCATTATAATAAATCTCCAAAAAATCGATCAAAACCACCTTCCATAATAATCAAACACAATAACCCTTCCTAAAATCCCAAGTTTAATCGACCATGATAACATTATATAATAATCCAATACAAGAGCCTACAAAATAATTCACCACAATAATCTGCTACGATAACACTACATAATAATCCACCACAATAATCATCCATAATAATCCACCACAATAATAATCCATAATAATCCACCACAATAACCCTCCATAATAATCCACAACAATAACCCACCATAATAATCTTCAACAATAATCCTCAAAAATAATCCACCGCAACAACCCTCCATTATATTCTACCATAATAACCCTGACCATAATAATAATACCATAATAATAGCTGACTTTAATAACAAGCAGAAGCGACTGAAAACAAAAGATATAACTGGCGCTTAAATAATACTTAACACAATATTTTATTGCGAAATTTCTGTGGGTTATTATTACAACTAGCTAATACAATAGGTTATTACTAAGGGTTATTTTTACAACAGGCAATTATTGTACCTGATTATTGAAGTTATTATTACAACAGGCTATTATTGTATGTTATTTCTCCAGGTTATTGTTTGAAGATTTTTACTAAGGGATATTATTACAACAAGCTATTATTGTCGGTTATTACTATGGGTTATTATTACAACAGGCTCTTATTGTATGTTGTTATTGCCAGTTATTATTATAACTGGCTTTTAAAGTAGGTTATTATTGAGGGTTATTATTAGAAGAAGCTATTATTGTAGCCTATTACTAAGGGTTATTATTATTACAGCAGGCTATAATTGTTGGTTAATACTGTAGATTATTGTTACAACAGACTATTATTCAAGGTAATTACTGCATGTTATTACTACAACAGTCTATTATTGTAATGTTTTAGTGAGGTTATAAGGACAGGTTGTTATTATTCAAGCTTGCTGTTTATTGACGTTGTTGTTAATTAGTGAGGCGGGATATTATAACAGGTTACTAGGGAATATTTAACAACTGTTTGTTAAGTCTGATCATTAACACAAGTTGGTTATTGTGGCTGGTTATTACACCAGGCTATTAAGACAAATTTATTACGGGAGAATATTAAGGCAGGTTATTAGGGCGAGGAGTTATGAGGAAGTTGTTATACAGGGTGTTACAACATGTTTTTGTGTTTTATAGTTTTTATTACCTGATATTATTTAATATTACGAGATTAGATATTATGTGCAAAATAACTTTGATGCTTTTTCTGTACGTTATTGCGCCAGGTTATTATGATGAGTTATTACTGAAGATGGTTTGAGTCGAGTTATTATGTCAAACATTTGCAGGATATTACTTCCGGTTATTGATTCCGGTTATTACTGCAGGTTATTATTGCAGGTATTTGATGCTATTATTTACATTTGTTAATTTCCTGAGATCACAAAGAGAGGGTTATTACAGCAGAATAATACTGAAGTTTCCTTCAGTTGTTTATTAAGGTTATTTTTCTTTATTCAAACTATTAATATAAATTACCGGGTTGAGGACTTTATTAATAAGGAAGAGTAATGGTCAGTGTGTGGGGTCACCCGCTGGGGTCACGACGGTCCTCAGGTCGACCCCATCCCATGACAGTTCTTCCTTTTTACGTTAAATCAACGTAATATATAATAATATAAATTCCCCAAACACGTAATAAACTCAACAACCGACATAAACTGATGAAACATAAAGTCACCTCAAAAGTTTGTCTTCAGTAACAATTAAAAGTGACAAAGAACAAAATATACAATTGGGGTTTAAAAATCTGAACATATAAATTATAACACTGGGATATTATTACAACAGGCTATTATTGTAGGTTATTACTGTGAGTAATTATTACAACTGTCTATTCTCCTAAGTTTTCAGTGCAAGTTATAATTGCAGGTTGTTATACCAGCTTGCTGTTCATTCAGGATATTGAGACGATTATAGACGAGCTTCAATAAACACCAGTGATAGTTTAACAACTGATTGTTACGTCTGATCATTTACACAGATTGTTGTGGTTGGTTATTACATCAGGCTATTACGAAAAGGTTATTAGGCTAGTTAAGACGGGTTATTGGGGCGGGGAATTACGAGGAGCTAGTTATACAGGGTGTTACAGCATGTTTTTGTGTGTCATAATTTGTGCTGCTTGTTACCTGGAATTATCCATGTTATTTGTGCACATTATTGCGTCAGATTATTATGGTGTGTTATTGCTGAAGGATGTTATGGCAAACATTTGCATGTTATTACTAACGGTAATTGCTGCTATTGTTTACAGTTGGTAATTACTTGAGGTTGGTAATTACTGTCATGACCTCATGAGCTGTGCATCATGAGGTCATGACAGCCACCTACGACCGCTGCATGAATGTGCATGAGTGAGTGATAAGAGAGGTAGCCATACCTGTATGTACAAGATTTTCTTTCTTCATTATTGTGTCTGTCTGTGTGTTGATCTGAGTGGTCAACCACAGTTCTCACTTTCTCAATACCTGACACAGTATAGGTGGAGACCGAGACACCTGACGGTGTATGTGTGTTTATCTGTGTGGTACCACGACATTACACTCGTCTGTGAACGTGAATGTCACATACACTACACATTTAGTTATTGTGTGACATAATTAATGTGCATGATTAATGTCTGTCCCATTAGCAGTGCCATTGTTGATTTATTGTGCATCATCATTGCCCGAATATCCTGTTGGAACTCCTGTGACCACACCGGAAGTTAGGTTTGCTGTTTTAATGATTGGCTGTCAATTGTGTTAAGTTAGGTGTTTCTCCACGAGTGGATCAGAATCGATTAGTCAGACGAAAAAAGTCTCGCTAATGCAACCATAGCCTTTCAGACGCCAATCTAAAGTAATTCAAGCGCCCATTGTATTAGTGGTTAAGTCTGTTAATAAACTATTGTTAAGCTTTATGCGGTGTTTCTGTTGAACCACTTCTGAATACTGCCAACTATTACTTAACCCTTCAGCCCCAGGTGTCTTCAACACCGAGTTGTCTATTAATCATTAATCTATAAATGTAATGAGGACCCTAGGAGTCCCTTAAAGAGTTTCAAGCATTGAATAGATTCCAACGATAAATTAGGATCAGAACCAGGCGAGGCCAGTCTGAGAAGAGACCCTCAAGGACTCTTACTCGACTATGCTCCCAGGCCCTGTACGCTTGCTCTCATATTTTCTCTGCTGGATTCCGACAGCTTCGTGAAGCGTCTGCCACATGTACGTTGGTAACGTATGCATTGTAGTCGGGAAAGCAAAGTAGAAAACCCCACACACAGGCTGGTTGTTGTGGCTGTTTACACCAGGCTATTAAGGAGAGGTTATTCAGGAAGATATTACGTGAGGATATTAAGGCAGGGTATTGTGGTGTGGAGTTATGAGGAAGTTGTTATACAGGGTGTTACAACATGTTTTTGTGTTTTATAATTTCTGCAAGATATTATTTGTGGAAATAACGTTAATGTTATTTCTGTGCATTATTGTGTCAGGTTATGATGTGTTATTACTGGAGAATATGAGGGCGAGTTATTATGTCAAACTTTAACAGAAGGTTATTACTTCTGTTTATTACTTCCGGTTATTATCACCAGTAATTGTTGTAAATACTTACAATTGGTAATTACCTGAGATCACTACGAGCGGTTATTACAGCAAGATAATACTGCAGTTTCCTACAGATGATAATTATGAATGGTTATTTCTCTTTATTCAAACTATTAATATAAATTCCTAGCACACTTTATTTTATACACCACACCTGAGGTGTATATATTACTGGGTTGAGGACTTTATTAATAAGGAAGAGTCATGGACAGTGTGTGGGGTCACCCGCTGGGGTCACGACGGTCCTCATGTCAATGTGTGGGGTCACCCGCTGGGGTCACGACGGTCCTCATGTCAGTGTGTGGGGTCACCCGCTGGGGTCACGACGGTCCTTAGGTCAGTGTGTGGGGTCACCCGCTGGGGTCACGATGGTCCTCAGGTCAGTGTGTGGGGTCACCAGATGGGGTCTTGACGATCCCCAGGTCCCCCCAACCTTCCTGTTTCCTTAAGTCAACAATTTGTTATAATTCCCCAAACACGTAATAAACTCAGCAACCGACATAAACAGATGAAACATAAAGTCACCTCAGAAGTTTAGCTTCAGTAACAATTGAAAGCGACTAAGAACAAAATATACAATTGGGTTTTAAGAAGAAACTGAACATATAAGTTATTACTTTGGGATAATATTACAACATGCTATGATTGTAGATGATTAGTGTGAGTTATTATTACAACAGGCTATTGTCGTACGTTTTTCAATAAAGTTATAATTTCAGGTTGTTTTTTTTCCAGATATTGAGACTGATTATTGAGGCAGGTTATTATAACAGGTGACTGGGGGGATAGTTTAACAACTGATTGTTACGTCTGATCATTTACACAAACTGATTGTTGTGGTTGGTTATTACATCAGGTTATTACAAAAATGTTATTAGGCTAGTTAAGATGTGTTATTGGGACGGGAAATTAGGAGGAACTAGTTATACAGGGTGTTACAGCATGTTTTTGTGTTTTATAATATGGGCTGAATAATACCTGGAATTATTCGTGTAATCTCTGACCGCTATTTCGTCATGTTAATATGATGTGCTATTTCTGTTGGTTATTAAGGCGAGTTATTATAACAAACGTTTGCAAAAGTTAATTACTTCCTGTTATTACTGCAGGTTTTTGCTGTTATTCTTTACAGATGGTAATTACCTGAGATCACTGCGAGTGGTTATTACAGCAGGATAATACTGCAGTTTCTTACAGCTGATTATTAAGATTTTATTTTACTTTATTCACACTTTTAATATAAATCCCCAATTAATGTAATTAGTTTTAAAATAGACAGAAGGAGCTGCAACATTGTGTAACATGATGCAACATTATGTCAGGTTATAATTTGTCTCCATAATATATCTAATGAAAATATTATTTCTTTTTCAATATCAAATAAAAATGGGTTACAATAACATATATTTCTCTTGAGGAAGATTATTTCGGAAGTTGATTAATGCCAACATAAGTAAACACACTGGTGACCTCTGATGACCCAGAGGTCATAACAGTCTTGACACGAGTCAACGTTTTCATTCTTAAAATAACAGGAGTCTTGTATTAAGACTTTTCTCATAAGTACTTGAGGGCAGTTTTCACTCCTTAATGGTTATCACTTCCTTCAGATAAAGGTTCTTAGTGTCACTTAGTGTTGAGGTGAAGGTCTATATACACCCCGTCCTCCAAATAGAACGTCGCATTTTGACGTATACTCTACTTAAGTCCACCAATTTTCGTAGTAGAAAATGAAAGCGGCTCGTGAAAATGTCATACTTTCCGATTTGTGTCCTCTGATAGGTTAGGACAATTGGACTTTAGAAAGACAGTTTAATGATGTAGGAAAACCTTAGGAGTACTGACTGCTGTATAATGCTTTGTGAGTCTTGACTAATCAGGAAGAGTCATGGTCAGTGTGTGGATCACCTGCTGGGGTCACGAGGGTCCTCAGGTCAACCCCATAACATTTGGGTTCTTCCTTTTACCTTAAATCTACATTTTAATATAATTTCCCAAAACACATAATAAACTCAGCAACCGAACATGTTGAAATAAAGTCCTGAACAACAGATGAAACAAAGTCACCTCAGATATTTGCATTCAAAAACAATTAGAAGCGACTCAGAATAAAAGATAAAACAGCGGGTTTAAATGATATTTAATATAAAGTTCATTACGGGCTCACCATAGCCCGTGCTACTTGGAACTTTTTGTTCTGAGTAGATGAATCTCAAACAATAACAACAGAAGTTTACTAGAGTATTTGGTTTGGAAATTTCTCCGGGTTATTATTACAACAGGCTATTATTGAAGGTTATTATTATGTTATGCCAGTTACATTTACTTAAGATTATTACTTGTTGCTATTCTTTACAGATGGTGTTTACCGGTGATCACTACGAGTGGTTATTACACCAGGATAATACTGCAGTTTCCTGCGGCCGACAATTAAGATTGCTTATCTTACTTTATTCTAACTAATAATATAAATACCTAACACACATATTTTATACACCTCACCTGAGGTGCATAAATTACTAGGTTGAGGATTTTATTAATAAGGAATCTACATTCATATCTCTAATGAATCCTTTTTTGGATTCATTAGAGATATAAATCCTTCATTATCTAATAAAAGATTGCACCAAGGCCTTGTCGCGCAGACAAGCCACACAAACACAGTACACACCTCTCAGTGTATAATTATACATTTATATCCACTGCCCAAAAGCACACATTACACTTTGCAGTAAATTACAATGCAAATTACAGCAATAACACAGCACTAAGGACACAATAATTACAGACCTAAGGTATCAATCGACCACCCTTTTTACCTCTGCCGGGTCACTGGACCTCCTGGAATGACATTACATGCACATGGACATAATATAATATGCATAAAGAAACAACACACATTACCCCACACAATACTAGAAATGGCTGCACCTGTAGAAAATGTAACCTGTAGAAGCCCTCGTCTGGCAGTCACGTCCTCAGGTATACTGTGGAGTTGTCAGTCTAACAACCTGCGAACATAACCAAACCTTATAACCTGTTAATATATCATAACTAATAACTAGCAGTTATTAATTTATACCACGGTTATTAACTTGGTTATTAACCATCAGTAATTATTTGCCAAAATAACATTAAAAATACTTGCTGGTTTTGCCTTTGGCAATATTTTCCTGTAGCAGCCTTCAGAAGATGCATATGATTATTACTACAATAACAGCCTTTAACGACGATAACTTGCAGTAATAACCTCCAGAAAAATTCTTTCTCATGAGAAATACATGTTATTGTAAACCTTTTTGTTATTAAATATGGAATAATATTCTCATTAGAGATATTGTGAGTATAAATTGTAACCTGGCATCATGTTGCATCATGTTGCGTTATGTTGCATCATGTTGCATCATGTTGTATCATGTTGCATCATGTTGCATTATGTTGCATCATGTTGCATCATGTTCTATCATGATGCAGCTCCTCGTGTCTTTGTTTTTAATTATTACGTTATTTTGGGATTTATATTAAATGTTAATAGAGTAAAATAAAATTAAATAATCAGCCATAAAAAATTGCAGTATTTTCCTGCTGTAATAACTGCTCGTAGTGATCTAAGGTAATTATCATATGTAAAGAATAACAGCAATAACTTGCAGTAATAACCGGAAGTAATAACCTTTTGCAAAAGTTTGCTATAATATCCCGCATTAATAACCTACAGTAATAACACATCATAATAATCTGACGAAATAGCGAGCAAAAATAACACGAGTAATTAAAGATAATACCAGCACATATTATAAAACACAAAAACATGCTGTAACACCCTGTATAACTAGATCATTGTAATTCCCGCCTCAATAAACCGTCTTAACTAGCCTAATAACCTTCTCGTAACAGCCTGATGTAATAACCAACCAAAACAATCAGTTTGTGTAAATGATTAGACGTAACAATCAGTTGTTAAACTATCCCTCGTGACCTGTTATAATAACCCGCCTCAATAATCAGTCTCAATATCCTTAATGAACAGCAAGCTGGTATAACAACCTGCAATTATAACTTGCACTAAAAAGCTACGAGAAGAGTCTGTTGTAATAATAACTCACAGTAATAACCTAAAATAATAGCCCCTGTTGTAGTAATATCCCGGAGTAATAACCTATATGTTCTGTTTCTTTTTGAACCGCAATTATATCATTTGTTCTTAGTCGCTTTTAATTGTTATTGAAACTAAACTTCTTTGACTTTATGTTTCATCTGTTTATGTCGGTTACTGAGTTTATTACGTGTTTGGGTAATTTATATTAAAGTGTTGACATAAGGTAAAAGGAAGGTTCCGTGTACCATGGGGTCCACCCGAGGACCGTCGTGACCCCAGGCGGTGACCCCAGACACTGACCTGAGAACCGTCGGGACCCCAGGGGGTGACCCCAGACACTGACCTGAGAACCGTCGGGACCCCAGGGGGTGACCCCACACACTGACCTGAGGACCGTCGGGACCACAGGGGGTGACCCCACACACTGACCTGAGAACCATCGGGACCCCAGGGGGTGACCCCACACACTGACCTGAGGACCGTCGGGACCCCAGGGGGTGACCTCAGACACTGACCTGAGAACCGTCGGGACCCCAGGGAGTGACCCCACACACTGACCTGAGGACCGTCGGGACCCCAGGGGGTGACCTCAGACACTGACCTGAGAACCGTCGGGACCCCAGGGGGTGACCCCACACACTGACCTGAGGACCGTCGGGACCCCAGGGGGTGACCCCAGACCATTACTCCTCCTAATTAATGAAGTCATCAACCCAGTATTTTATTTAACTCCTCAGGTGACCCGCCTGAACAACCAAGTAATTCGCTCAATTTGTATCAAACCACCACAAAACCCATAATAATAATCTACCACAATAACCATCTATAATAATCCACCAAAATAATCGACCACAATAACCCTCAATAATAATCCACAACAATAATCCACCATAATAATCCACCAAAATAGCCCTCCATAGTAATCCACCGCAATAATCCTTCATAATAATCCACTGTGCAGCAGTGAAGCAATTGAGTAAAAGAACATGGCGAAACTACAGGAACAACAGAATACCAGAGAGCAGGGAGAAATACCAGAGGGCCAGAAATGAGTACATCAGAGTGAGGAGAGAAGCAGAGAGGCAGTATGAAAATGACATCTCGAGTAAAGCTAAGACCCAACCAACACTACTCCACAGCCACATCAGGAGGAAAACAGCAGTGAAGGAACAAGTGATGAAACTCAGAAAAGGGGAGAACAGATACACAGAGAACGATAATGAGGTGTGTGAAGAACTCAACAAGAGATTCCAGGAGGTTTTCACAATAGAACAAGGAGAGGTACCTGCACTAAATGAGGAGGCAAACCGAACAACCTTGGAGGAAATTTACCTCACCAGTGATGAGGTCAAAAGGAATCTGTTGGAGCAGAATGTGTCAAAGGCTGTTAGGCCTGACAGAATCTCACCGTGGATTTTAAAAGAAGGTGCAGAAGCACTAAGTGTGCCACTCTTTACGGTGTATAACAAGTCACTGGAAACAGGAGACCTTCCAGAAAGCTGGAAGACAGCTAAAGTAGTGCCAATTTATAAAAAGGGTGACAGGCAAGAGGCACTGAACTACAGGTCAGTTTCCTTAACTTGTATACCATGCAAGGTGATGGAGAAGATTGTGATGAAAAGGCTCGTAGATCATCTGGAGGGAAACAGCTTTGTAACACACCACCAGCATGGGTTCAGAGATGGTAAATCATGCCTCACAGGCCTAATAGAATTCTATGACCAAGCAACACAAATTAGGCAGGAAAGAGAAGGGTGGGCAGACTGCATTTTCTTGAACTGTCAGAGAGCCTTTGACACAGTACCTCATAAAAAGGCTGTTACAAAAGTTGGAGCAGCAGGCAAGAGTAAAAGGTAAAGGTGCTCCAGTGGTTAAGGGAGTATCTAAGCAATAGGAAACAGCGAGTAACGGTGAGTGGGGAGGCATCAGAGTGGCGAGATGTCACCAGCGGAGTCCCACAGGACTCTGTACTCGGACCTATCCTGTTTCTAGTATATGTAAACAACCTTCCAGAGGGTATAGACTCATTCCTCTCAATGTTTGCTGACGATGCAAAAATTATGAGAAAAATCAAAACAGATGAAGATAGACAGAGACTACAGGACGACCTGGACAAACTGGAGGAATGGTCTAGAAAATGGCTGCTAAAGTTCAACTTAGGAAAGTGTAAAGTAATGAAATAAGGCGAAGGGAGCAGAAGGCTGAACACAAGGTACCATCTGGGAGGTGAAATTCTGCAAGAGTCAAATAGAGAGAAAGATCTGGGGGTCGATATCAGACCGAACCTGTCCCCAGAGGCCCACATCAAAAGGATATCATCAGCGGCATACGCTTGACTGGCCAATATAAGAACTGCCTTTAGAAACTTGTGTAAGGAATCGTTCAGGACCCTGTATACCACTTATGTAAGACCAATCGTGGAGTATGCAACTCCAGCCTGGAGTCCATACATAGTTAAACACAAGACAAAGTTAGAGAAGATTCAGAGGTATGCCACCAGACTGGTCCCGGAACTGAGAGGAATGAGTTACGAGGAAAGGCTAAGGGAGCTGAACCTCACAACCATGGAAAACAGAAGAGTAAAGGGAGACATCATAACCACCTACAAAATTCTCAAGGAAATTGACAGGGTAGACAAAAACAACTCTTTAGCGCGGTGGAACAAGAACAAGGAGACACAGGTGGAAACTTAGTACCCAGATGAGCCACAGAGACGTTAGAAAGAATTTTTTCAGTGTCAGGGTAGTTAACAAATGGAATGCATTAATTAGTGTGGTGGTGGAGGCTGACTCCATATACAGTTTCAAATGTAGATATGATAGAGCCCAATTGGCTCTGGAATCTGTACACCAGTTGATTGACAGTTGAGAGGCGGGACCAAAGAGCCAGAGCTCAAACCCCGCAAACACAACTAGGTGAGTACAATAACTCTTCAGTTTCATGATGCAACATGATGTTAAGTTACAATTTTTACTCATAATATCGCACATGGACAATATTATTCCTTATTCAAAAACAAATAAAAACGGGTTGCAATAACATATATTTCTGTTCCGAAAGAATATTTCGGAAGGATATTACTGCGAGTTATCATTGAAGGCTGTTATTGTAGTAATTATGATAAGCAATTTCTGCAGACTGTTACAGCAAAATATTGCATAATGCATAAACAGCAAGAATTTTACTAGTTATTTGGGCAGATAATTACTACTGGCAATAACTTCTAGTTATTAGTGTTACGAACCCGGATCCAGCGTCCGTGCCTGGAGCAGTGACAAACACGCCATCTGTGGGTCAGCTCCCGAAACCCCCGCCAAACGAACGACGACACCTAGTGAGGACAGCGTGTACTGGCCTCGAGGACCAGTTTCCAGTCTGGTTCAGCGCTCAACACCGCCGCTCCTGACCTCTGGTGAGGTGGTGCTCCGACGACAGCGCCATCTATGGAGTGGATATGTCGGGCGTTTGTATCTGAGCCTGTGAGTGTGGTGTATTAGTGTCCCGGTTATTAATGACGTGTCTGCTTACAGAGCCGACCTGGGACCACTGTGTTGAAGGTGGAGTCAGTCTACCCGAGGCAGCCAGTCTCCATACAGTGAAGTTTGCTGCAGCTGTCGTGACGTCGTCCCCCCGGAAGAACACTGTGGTGTGTTAAGCCTGCCAGTGGAGTGGCAGTGGAAGGATTTACCCGGGACCGACGGTTGGAGACGATAATCCACTGGGGTATTGAGGACAGGAGGGTGATTGGTGATATCACACGAGGCTCCTGTCTAGGGCGTACCCCTTATATCGTTCGTGGAGTGGCCGTACCAGCCTTGGTGGCTCAGTACCTGCCAGCAGACCTGCTGGACGTGTGGTTGACGGCCTCCACGACGGTGCCCCCAGTGGACCTGTGTTGTGGCTGACCTGTGGCCAGGGTAGACTCGGCGTTCTCAGAGGACACGTCTTGAGGCCACGAAGAAAGCACCGCGGACTCAGCACCTAGCTTCGAGGATCCATAGTCTCCAGCAGAAGACTACAGTGTTGATCCCCTTTGTAAAGTGTTAATACCCCTCCCCCTTGTGTACGTTTTACTTTTATATATTTAAATGGTGATGGTTATATTATATTATATTAAGTTCTTACCTTTCTTTTCCTACTCCCTTTAAGTTACTTGCGTCACGGATCGCATCCCTTGAAAGCCTCTACTGGCTTGGGGTCGGATATATATCTTCCTCTAACGACATCAGAGTAAGAACCCCGTTGCGTCCCGAGAGGGCCGTAACATAATTGGCATCCCCAGCGGGATCCGTCCCCTTGTTAAGTATGTTTGACAGGGGTGGTGAAGTGGCGTAATCCCTGTAAATAATTCCCCCTGTGTGACGATTGTGACGTTATACGTCCTGTGCGGTGCTAAAGAGTGACTAAGTGCGATATTGTGCAGGGCGGTGCTCGCTGTGATTAAGTGCAATATTGACTAGTGCGGTGCTCAGTGATTCAGTGCAATACTGTAGAGCGGAGAGTTCGCTGTGATTCAGTGCAATATTGGGTAGTGCGGTGCCCGAAGTAATTACGTGCAATATTGGCAAGTGCAGTGTTTGGTGCGATAAAGGGCCATATTGACGTAGAACAGTGCTCGGTGCGTTAAGTGCTAACGTGTAAGCGGTGTGTTAAGTGCTAGTTGAGTGTTCCATCTGTGACAATGGCAGAAAAAGCTACCATCGATGATCTGGACGATGTTCAGGCTTTTCTGAACAGAGTGGACTGTCTTGCCAGATTAAAGTATCTGAGCAAACCGGAACTTGTACTAGTGAGCGCCTACCTGGAGATCAAGATCCGTGCCAGTGATTCCCGTGTGGAGATCTTGTCCAAGGTTCACCGGCACCTGAAGGCAGAAGAGAAACAGGAAGGCGAGACTCCTAGTACAAGGGAAGGTGAGGAAATAGCTTCCACAGAAAAGGAAGATAAGGGCAGTGACATTGACAGTGATGCAGGTGAGCTTAATATCAGCTTCCTAACTGTCAAGATGCGTGCCTTGGAAATCAATCGCGAGATAGAGTGGAAGAAGTTAGAAGTTGAACGAGAATTAAAAGATAAAGAAGTGGAGATGAAAAATAAAGAAATGGAGATGAAAGAAAAAGAATTGGCGATGAGGCGTTTAGAATTAGAAAGAGAAGAAAGAAGAGAAGAACGAGAAAGAGAGAGAGAAGAACGAGAAAGAGAAGAAAAAGAAAGACAGAGGCAACATGAATTAGAAGTATTACGATTAGGCGCTGGACAGAGACAAACTGGAGTAAGCGGTTTCGATCCGGTAAGGAATATCAAAATGGTCCCCAAATTCAACGAGAGAGAAGTTTCGAAGTTCTTCGCAGCCTTCGAGAAAGTCGCTGCCTCTTTGGAGTGGCCAAGGGAGAATTGGGCCATCATGATACAGTCAGTCTTGACTGGGAAGGCCCAAATCGCCTACTCTACGTTATCCCTTGACGACTCCGGCGATTACGATATGGTGAAGAAAGTGGTGCTCATGGCGTACCAATTGGTACCTGAGGCATATAGGCAAAAGTTCAGAAACCTGAAGAAGACCTCAGAGCACACTTTCACCGAATTCGCCACCATCAAGGAGCGACTTTTTCAAGAATGGTGTGCCTCTCGGAAAGTGGAGACCAAGGCAGACCTCGAGCAGCTGATTCTGCTCGAGGACTTCAAGGATTGTTTATCTGGAGACCTCAAGACGTACCTAGAGGAACAGCAGGTAGAGACCTTGAGTGCAGCAGCCACCATGGCTGAAGAGTATATCCTGACTCATAGGCCGTCTGCTAAGTACGTCCCGAGGAATTACCAGCGCCGGTTCGACAGACCTCATGATGAAGAAGAAAGACCCGTCCCACAAAGTGCTAAGAAGACGCCCCCAGGTAGCCCTCGAAGAACAAGTCCTAGTAGTCCGAAACACCGTAGTCCGAGGAGGAACATGGTGTGCTGGACTTGTGGGCAGAAGGGACACATAGCTGCTAGGTGCCGAGGCAGGAGAGGTGGCAGCGCACGAAGGGAGGTGATGTTGATGAGCTGTGTTACATCACCAGTAGGAAACCAGTCTACGACGACACAGGAAGGACCAAGTTTGTTGGCCCCTCACACTTCAACCGGGTATGTAACGAGTGATCATACTGGTAGATCAATTGTAGTGCTCAGAGATAGTGGAGCAGCCCAGTCCCTGATCGTGAAGAGCTCGTTACCCGAGGGAGGAAGTGTGGATGGGAGACGACAGGTTGTCCTGGTTGGGTTTCCGAGAACGCAGTATATCGCCCCCTTAGTGCCAGTACATCTTGACTCGCCTTATTTCAGCGGCAAATGTGAGTTGGCAGTAGTCGATACCCTCCCTGTGGCTGGGATTGACGTGGTACTAGCCAACGACTTGGTGACAGATTGGAGCATCAATCTTCCCAAGGTTGCGGACGAGTCTACCGGAACAGCACGGTCTGAGGTAATAGGCAATGGTAATGTCCAGGTAAAGACAGACCCGGATTTGAACATATTTAATTTGTCCTCTCACCCGCAGATCGACGATATTCTAGCAGTGTCTCCTGATTCTTCTCTCGACAAGGAACATGAGGTTACGATGGCAGAAGTACCTGAGCTAGAAGAGAGGCCTTGTGTGCAGACACCCACGGATACCAACGAGTCTGGAGCGAAGGCGGATGTGTGCTTGCGGTATGGCAAGTTACAGCGTGTAGTGGACCAGCCAGAGATTCCCCAGACGTCAGAGGTATGTGAGGTGTGTTCAAAAGGTCTAGTGCCCTCTGCTGTCCAAGCCAGGCTAGTGGATGGTGCCGGCTATGGACATGACAAGCTCCGGAAACTTATCCCTCGACTTACCAAATGTTTCCTACCGGTATTTTGTTTTGTTCTCCTATGTGTTCTCTGTGTTCTCAGTAAGGACCGGTGGACGACCCGACGAATGATGGCTCCCATGAACATCGCGAAGAGGTCCCAGGGATTGGAGATTTGTACTGCAGGTGTTGCAGTTGAAGGAGGGACCTGGAAGGTAATGGTTGATACAGGAGGTACGACATGTGATAAATTGAGTGACTGTTTCCGACAGGTTGACACCCCTCGCGTGATAGCTGAGCCTCAATGCAGCGTTATGCGGAACGTTGGTCGACCTGACGGTGGCAGAGTGAATGCCATCTGCGACGTACAAGCAGCCCTGTTGGGACTAGGTGTGAACCTAGTAGGGTATGCTGTAAGTATTGACTTACCCACTGTCGCGATCACTCTGAATTATCAGACCCCTGTATTCCAGGTTCCTGTCTCCCTGAAGGACCATCGGACCGGCACCAGAAATGCCGTCTGTGGTCAGCCATCATCGGTGCCACGACATAAGGAAGTGTCGAGTCACCCCAAATCGTGTCGAAACCAATCCTTACTCGAGAGGTGTGAGATGATGTCCCTGCTTGACATCGCAGTGGAGACGTGGAAGATTACGTCAGGCAGATCATTGCCTTCCATTTTCAAGCTCCCTTTGGGCCAGGGTTTCTCAGTAGAAAAGTTCTGTAGACAAGACAGCCTCATCACTCTAGTTCATAGTATAAGTCCATTTGGAGTTGTGTCGTCGTACTAATTTGGTTTGTGTTTCTTTTTATAGAACCCCAAACCAAATTCCTTTTGGTGGGGAGGTGTTACGAACCCGGATCCAGCGTCCGTGCCTGGAGCAGTGACAAACACGCCATCTGTGGGTCAGCTCCCGAAACCCCCGCCAAACGAACGACGACACCTAGTGAGGACAGCGTGTACTGGCCTCGAGGACCAGTTTCCAGTCTGGTTCAGCGCTCAACACCGCCGCTCCTGACCTCTGGTGAGGTGGTGCTCCGACGACAGCGCCATCTATGGAGTGGATATGTCGGGCGTTTGTATCTGAGCCTGTGAGTGTGGTGTATTAGTGTCCCGGTTATTAATGACGTGTCTGCTTACAGAGCCGACCTGGGACCACTGTGTTGAAGGTGGAGTCAGTCTACCCGAGGCAGCCAGTCTCCATACAGTGAAGTTTGCTGCAGCTGTCGTGACGTCGTCCCCCCGGAAGAACACTGTGGTGTGTTAAGCCTGCCAGTGGAGTGGCAGTGGAAGGATTTACCCGGGACCGACGGTTGGAGACGATAATCCACTGGGGTATTGAGGACAGGAGGGTGATTGGTGATATCACACGAGGCTCCTGTCTAGGGCGTACCCCTTATATAATTTTAATAATAATAATAATTTTTTATTTAGGCAAAGGTACATACATAAAGAGATTTTACAAAGTTTGTTGGCTTTATAGATAGAGCTAGTACATACAATGCCTAAAGCCACTATTACGCAAAGCGTTTCGGGCAGGAGCCCGAAACAGGCAGTTTCGGGCAGGATATAACAGGCATATCGTTCGTGGAGTGGCCGTACCAGCCTTGGTGGCTCAGTACCTGCCAGCAGACCTGCTGGACGTGTGGTTGACGGCCTCCACGACGGTGCCCCCAGTGGACCTGTGTTGTGGCTGACCTGTGGCCAGGGTAGACTCGGCGTTCTCAGAGGACACGTCTTGAGGCCACGAAGAAAGCACCGCGGACTCAGCACCTAGCTTCGAGGATCCATAGTCTCCAGCAGAAGACTACAGTGTTGATCCCCTTTGTAAAGTGTTAATACCCCTCCCCCTTGTGTACGTTTTACTTTTATATATTTAAATGGTGATGGTTATATTATATTATATTAAGTTCTTACCTTTCTTTTCCTACTCCCTTTAAGTTACTTGCGTCACGGATCGCATCCCTTGAAAGCCTCTACTGGCTTGGGGTCGGATATATATCTTCCTCTAACGACATCAGAGTAAGAACCCCGTTGCGTCCCGAGAGGGCCGTAACAATTAGTTATGTTATAGGAACAGGTTATAAGGTCTGGTTATGTTCGCAGGTTGTTAGACTGACAACTCCACAGTATACCTGAGAATGTGACTGCCAGACGAGGGCTTTTACAGGTTACATGAGCATGTGGTTACCAGGTATACCAACATCACAGTGTACCTGACCTCTTGGTTTACCAGACAAGCAGTTCCACAATATTCAGAACTTCGTGGTTGTCAGACATGCCAGCTTCGCTGTGTACAAAACAATGTAGTTTTCAGACAAGCAGCTTTGCAGTATACATGACAACATCGTTACTAGGTTAACATCTCCAGGGTATACATGACAACATCGTTATTAGGTTAACATCTCCAGGGTATACATGACAACATCGTTACTAGGTTAACACCTCCAGAGTATACATGACCACCTCGTTACCAGACAAGTGAATGCCACAAAATATATAACCTTTTGTTTGCTAGAACAGCATCTTCTCATGATCACGTGCCTGTCAGGTCAGCTCAACAGTATTCATGAAAATGTGGCTGTCAGGTCAGCTCTACAGTATACATGAATACGTGGCTGTCAGGTCAGCTCAACAGTATTCATGAAAATGTGGCTTTCTGGTCAGCTCTACAGTATACATGACCACGTGGTAAGCGAGCTACAAAGTATACATGATCACGTTATATCTACAGTGCAACCGTTGATTAATGCCAACATAAGTAAACACACTGGTAACCTCTGATGACCCAGAGGTCATAACAGTCTTGACACGAGTCAACGTTTTCATTCTTAAAATAACAGGAGTCTTGTATTAAGACTTTTCTCATAAGTACTTGAGGGCAGTTTTCACTCCTTAATGGTTATCACTTCCTTCAGATAAAGGTTCTTAGTGTCACTTAGTGTTGAGGTGAAGGTCTATATACAACCCGTCCTCCAAATAGAACGTCGCATTTTGACGTATGTAAATAAAAAAAAAACTGTTAAAGTGTTATTACTGTGTAGGTTAGTTAGTGTAGGTTATTACTGCAGGTTATTATACAAACAGTCTATTATTTTAGATTATTATTGCAGGTTATTAATACAACAGGCTATTATTTTAGATTATTATTGCAGGTTATTAATACAACGGGCTATTATTGTAAGTTATTACTGCAAGTTGTTAATGCAGTTGTTAATGTTGTAACAGGTAAATAGTGTAGATAATTACTGAAAGCCCTTATTATAAAAAGGTTTTTGCTGATTGTTACGTCTGATCATTTACACAAACTGATTGTTGTGGTTGGTTATTACATCAGGCTATTTCGAAAAGGTTATTAGGCTAGTTAAGACGGGTTATTGGGGCGGGGAATTACGAGGAGCTAGTTATACAGGGTGTTACAGCATGTTTTTGGGTTGAATAATTGTACTGGATATCCCCTGGAATTATTAGTGTTATTTCTGCTCGCTATTACGTCATGGTATTATGATATGTTATTACTGTAGGTTATTAAGGCGAATTATTATAGTAAATAATATTCTTATTATTATATTATTTATAATAAATTAAAAATTAATATTATTACTTCCGGTTATTAATGTAAGTTATTGCTGTTATTCTTTACAGATGATCATTACCCGAGATCACTACGAGCGGTTATTACAGCAGGATAATACTGTAACTTCTTACAGCTAATTATTAAGATTTTATTTTACTTTATTAACTCTTAATATAAATCCCAAACTAACGTAATAAGTTTTAAAATAGACACAAGGAGCTGCATCATGGTGGAACATGATGCATCATGGTGGAACATGATGCATCATGGTGGAACATGATGCATCATGGTGGAACATGATGAATCATGGTGGAACATGATGCATCATGTTGGAACATGATGAATCATGGTGGAACATGATGCATCATGGTGGAACATGGTGGAACATGATGCATCATGGTGGAACATGATGCATCATGGTGGAACATGATGCATCATGGTGGAACATGATGCATCATGGTGGAACATGATGCATCATGGTGGAACATGATGCATCATGGTGGAACATGATGCATCATGGTGGAACATGATGCATCATGGTGGAACATGATGCATCATGGCGGAACATGATGCATCATGGTGGAACATGATGCATCATGGTGGAACATGATGCATCATGGTGGAACATGATGCATCATGGCGGAACATGATGCATCATGGTGGAACATGATGCATCATGGTGGAACATGATGCATCATGACGCAACTTGTTTCCAGGTTACAATTTGTACTCATAATATCTCTAACGAAAATATTATTCCTTATTCAATAACAAATAAAACCGGGTTACAATATTGAAAAAGAATTTTTCACCAGGTTATTACTGCGAGTTCTCATTAAAGTCTTTTATTGTACTAATTATGAGGAACAATTTCTGCAGGATGTTACAGGATAATATTGTCAAAGGCAAAACCAGCAAGTATTTTGAATGCTATTTTGGCATATAAATACTGCTGGTTAATAACCAGTGTATACATTAATAGCTGTTAAAGTTAGACATAATACCTCACCCTAATAATCTCCAGTAATAACACATAATACCCAGACACAATAACGCACAGAAATCACATCAAAGATATTTCTGCATGTAATATCTTGCAGAAATTAAAAAAAAAAATGTTGTTACACCCTGTATAACAACTTCCTCATAACTCCGCGCCTCAATACCTGTCTTAAGATCCTCCCATAATAACCCGAAATAACCTCTCTTTAATAGCCTGGTGTAACCAGCCACAACAACCAACCTGTGTAAATGATCAGACTTAACAACCAGTTGTTAAAACTGGTTGTTAAGTCATAATAAAACTTGTTGTTAAAGCATAGAATGGAATAGAACTCTACGAGAAAATTCTGTTAAAGTTCCAGATTTTCGTAAAGCTAATTTTAATATCCTACGAAAGTGTTTGGGTCAAATAGCTTGGAAAGTCTTGGGCATAGGGGTAAGCCAATCTTTGAGCAAGACGTGAACATAAGAACAAAGGTAACTAGCTGTTACGACCCTGGGTTCCTCAATTGGAAACCAGAAGTCAAATTGAGCTAAAATAAACTACCTTTTAGTAGGGGGATGCATGGCGAGGTGCATTTGTCTGTATCTTAGTGCCAGACGTAAGACTATTCTTGTTTCTCAAAGAGCATTTAAAGACTGAGCTTGGGGTTGATTATTAAATAATAAAATAGGCACCAACTATGTTTACAAATACTTTTTAATCATTTGTAAAGTAAACCTGAGTAAACTTGGGATAGGAATGCTGTACGATTAGTTGAGTAGTCTGCTGGCAGCGAGTGAACTGAGGGAGGAGAGTGGAGACACTCTCTCTTCTCTGACTGGCGTTCGTGGGGGTCAAGACTTTTCTGAGCTGCTCTGAACTCCTCTACCTTACCTCTTACTTATTTTCCTTACCTTAAGTTAAGTACCGGTTTGTAAGTGTGCCTACTCTGGAACTGAACGATTTGTGTAGACCTGTGGTAGTATTTGCCAGTGTTTGGGTACCCCTAAGTGTAGGGTTGTGTTGTGTTAGAATACCACGTGGTCTCACTACCCTAAGCTGCATCAAGCTTCAGTTTCTTAACCAGTAGTACTTTACCCTTGCTTGTGTTCAGTGTAAAACCTTGTATCCTGCCTATGTGGACCAAGGCTTTTAACGTAAGATAGTGTGGTATCTTACGGATATCCTAAATCCTTGTTGTTTTCAGGCCGCCAGTGAGAAACAAGCTCGATGATTATCCACAGGACGTTTTCCCAACGACCCGTCATCTTAACCGACTTCGATCCCATGCATGAGGAGAATGTTAGTGCCCAAAAAATTCCAAGATCTGCTTTGTTGGCGGAAGTATCTGTTTGCTCTTCATTAATATGAAGATCGTGCACGTCTTTCTCTATAGTTTCCAAAAGATGAACTACAGAGATTTTAATGGGATCGATCTTCGACACAGCTGCGAGGAATGGCAGGAGATTAGAGGTGGTATTTTCGTTGGCCGTCATTCTTAAACGCAGATAAAGACTCTTCCGAAAAACATGTCTGAGCTACTAGATTAATAGATGATTCCCTATGACTGGGATTGCCCGAATAAGAATCAGTTATTCCAAGTCGAGGCTATATAACCCTGGGAGGAGAAAGTGAGGTGAGATTAAATTAGTGAGGGTGAGAAGAACATAAGAATTAAGGTAACTGCAGAACGCCTATTAGCAGCTCCTATTTACAACCACCCAATCTTATTCATATATATGTCTAACCTACGCTCTAAACAATCAAGGAATCCTACTTCAATTACGTTGCGCAGTAATTGGTTCCACATATCAGTGATTGGCGGGTTGGACATGTATATAAGTGGGATTGGGTGGTTATAGATAAGAGCTGCCTCGTATGGGCCAATAGGCCTTCTGCAGTTGCCTTTGTTCTTATGTTCTTATATCACCAACCCTGTTACCGATCCAGTATATACTCTGGTCTTTCCTAAATCTAAACTTATTTAATTTATACCCATTGTTTCTTGCTCTGTGTTGATACTTTTAATACTCTATTAATATCCCTTTTGTTATGCACATTTATCCACTTGTACACAGCTGTCATATCACCCCTAATTATTTGCCTTTCTAGAGTATGTAATTTAAGAACATAAGAATAAAAGTAACTGCAGAAGGCCTATTGGCCCATACGAGGAAGCACCCTTTTTTTAACGACTCAATGCTACTCATTTACATGTCCAAACTCACATTTTAAAAAATCAAGGAACCCCACCACCTCTACCACCACGTAATAGGATCTACACATCAACAACCCTGTTACCGAACCAGTATTTATCCAGGTCTTTCATAAAGCTAAACTTATGTAATTTATACCCATTGTTTCGTGTAATGTTTCGTTTATATCCCCTTTGTTATGCCCATCCATCCACTTGTGCACCTCTGTCATGTCACCCTTAATTCTTCGTTTTTAGAGAGAATGTAATTTAAGCTTTGTCAATCTTTCTTTATGTGACAGGTTTCTAATTTGAGGGATTAAATTTGTCATCCTACGCTGGACACGTTCTTATGAATTTATATGGGAATTGATGTGGCACTCTATCAAAAATTTGTTTGGGGCACTGGGGATTTGTTTGTTCATGTTTAACAAATTTGCTATCTTTTTATTCCAGCATAGTTGAGGCAGTTGATAGAGGTAAGGTTTGCGAAGTTGTGTACCTTGACTTTAACAAAGCTTTTCATACAGTGCCACATGAAAGACTGATTATAAAGATAAAGGCTCGTGGTATTAGGGGTGCTATATTAAGATGGATTAGAGCATGGCTATACAAAAGGAAACTAAGAGTTAGTATAAATGGGGTTAAGTCAGAGTGAGAAAATGTTGTAAGTGGAGTGCCTCAAGGCTCTGTCCTGGAACCTCTGTTGTTTATAATATATATAAATGATTTAGATTCAGGTTTGAGTAGCAACATTTGTAAATTTGCCGATGATACAAAAATCGGTAGGGAAATTAACACAGCAGAAGACTCACTATCATTTCAAGTTGATCTAAATAGGGTTTTGAAATGGTCAAAGGATTGGCAGATGCAATTTAATGCTGATAAATGTAAAGTTCTGAAGGAGTTGCGTGTTGGACGCGGTCGTGATTGGGTGTGTTTTGAGTGAGTTCCCGCGGAGGTGGCCGGTGTCATGGCGACTGCTGGAGGCGCACGTGGCGTCTCTCGTACAACCATCGACGATACCTTAGAAGATGTTGGAAAACCCCTACTGCATACCACAAAATTGGATCCTGAACGTCACCCGGTCATAGAAGAGGAGCCCGAAGGAGAATTCTTGGACAGCAAACACCATAGTAAGGCAAACAGACTGGAGGCAAAGCGCCGCCATTTATCAGAAGTAAACAGAAATGAAGCCGACGCCATGCGGCCTCAGTATCAACACCCACCGCTCAACCAAGGTAGGCCAAGCTCTTCTGAGTTACAAACCTTTATCATTGCTTTTGAGGGCGAAGATAAGAGTATTTTCCGAAATAGTAGGGCACAAAGCATCCTATATAATGCCATTCCCCAAAATTCGGAATCGACGTGCACAATATCAGACCAAATAAACTAAAGAACCTGATTGCAGTGGATCACAAACACAGCGCGGAACTGGAGATTTCAAACATTACTGACATCTGTTGTTACAAAGTTAAGTGCTATAAACCACTAGGAGACAGATTAGTGAAATATGTAATCCGGCATGTTGTAGACATCAGCGCAGAAGACATTAAGGCACAACTCAAGACGAATGGCATCCCACTCTATGAAATCAAAAAATTTATGTGACGAACGAACGGAGAACTGAGTGATACAGGCACCGCCCTGCTTACTTTTCTGGACTACGTTCCCCCTGATAGGATTTGGTTAAACGG
>NC_091177.1:31433085-31629324 GCF_040958095.1 Procambarus clarkii
TGTAGTTATTGTGTGACATAATTATTGTGCATGATTATTGCCTGTCCCAATAACAGTGCCATTGTTGATTTATAATGCATCATCATTGTTCGAGTACCCTGTTGGAACTCCTGTGACTACACCAGCAGTTAGGCTTGCTGTATTAATGATTGGCTGTCAGTTGTATTAAGTTAGGTGTTTCTCCATGAGTGGATCCGAATCGATTAGTCAGACGTCAATAGGCTCGCTATTGCAACCATAGCCTTTCTGATGCCAGTCTAAAGTAAATCAAGCACCCATTGTAGTAGTGGTTAAATCTGTTAATAAACTATTGTTAAGCTTTATGCGGTGTTTCTGTTGAACCACTTCTGAATTCTGCCAACTATTACTTAAGCCTTCAGCCCCAGGTGTCTTCAACACCGAGTTGCCTATTAATCATTAATCTATAAATGTAATGAGGACCCTAGAAGTCCCTTAAAGAGTTTCAAGCATTGAGAAGATTCCAACGACCAATGTGGATCAGAACCAGGCGAGGCCAGTCTGAGAAGAGACCCTCAAGGACTCTTACTCGACTATGCTCCCAGGCCCTGTACGCTTGCTCTCGTATTTTCTCTGCTGGATTACGACAGCTTCGTGAAGCGTCTGCCACATGTACATTGGTAACGTATGCATTGTAGTCGGAAAAGCAAAAGTAGAAAACCCCCATACACAGGCTCGTTGTTGTGGCTGTTTACACCGGGCTATTAGGGGGAAGTTATTCAGGAAGATATTACGTGAGGATATTAAGGCAGGTTATTGGGGTGTATAGTTATGAAGAAGTTGTTATACAGGGTGTTACAACATGTTTTTGTGTTTTATAATTTCTGCAAGCTCTTCTGCAAGCCCTGTCAGCTCTTCCGGAAATATTTTTGATGTTATTTCTGTGCGTTATTACGTCAGGTTATAATGATGCGTTATTACTGTAGAATATTTGGGCTTGTTATTGTTTCAAACTTTAACGGAAACTTATTACTTTTGTTTCTTACTTCCAGTTATTGTCACAAGTAATTGCTGTAATTATTTACAATTGGTAATTAGCTGAGATAAATACAAGCGTTTATTTCACTAGGATAATACTACAGTTCCCTACAGATGATAATTAAGACTGGTTATTTTTCTTTATTCAAACTATTAATATAAATTCCTAACACACCTTATTTTTTACATCAAACCTGAGGTGTATATATTATTAGGTTGAGGACTTTATTAATAAGGAAGAGTTATTGTCAGTGTGTGGGGTCACCCGCTGGGGTCAAGACGGTCCTCAGGTCGACCCCACAACTGTACATTCTTCCTTTTACCTTAAGTCATCAGTTTAATACAAATTCCCCAAACACGTAATAAACTCAGCAACCAACATAATCAGATGAAATATAAAGTCACCTCAGAAGTTTGGTTTCAATAACTGTAGAGATCAGCTCTTCAGTATACATGACCACGTGACTGTCAGGTAAGCTCTACAGTATACATGACCACGTGACTGTCAGGTAAGCTCTACAGTATACTTGACTACGTGGCTGTCAGGTCAGCTCAACAGTATACATAACCACATGGCTCTCAGGTCAGCTCTACAGTATACATGACTACATGGCAGTCAGGTCAGCTCTACAGTATACATGACCACGTGACTGTCAGGTCAGCTCTATAGTATACATAACTACATGGTAAGCGAGCAACAATGTATACATGATCACATGATATTTACAGTGCAACCGTTGATTAATGCCAACATAAATAAACACACTGGTGACCTCTGATGACCCAGAGGTCATAACAGTCTTGACACGAGTCAACGTTTTCATTCTTAAAAAACAGGAGTCTTGTATTAAGACTTTTCTCATAAGTACTTGAGGGCAGTTTTCACTCCTTAATGGTTATCACTTTTTTCAGATAAAGGTTCTTAGTGTCACTTAGTGTTGAGGTGAAGGTCTATATACAACCCGTCCTCCAAATAGAACGTCGCATTTTGACGTATACTCTACCTAAGGCCAAAAATTGTCGTGCTGGAAAATTGTAGCCGCTCGTGATTTTTTTTTTACTTTTCCGTTTTATACTTTGAGTCCTCTGCTAGGTTTGGATAATGGGATTTTAATACGACAGTTTCTTGACGTTGGAAAACCTTAGGAGGACGGGCTGCTATATAATACTTTGTGAGTCTTGACTAATGAGGAAGAGTCATAGTCAGTGTCTGGGGTCACCCGCTGGATTTTTTATTGTTACCGCCGGAGGCGGCTAGTTTATTATGCACCCCATACCCATCCTGTGAGCGGTAGCGCAAAAAGCATTACAGAGGGCACAAAAGGTCTTTATCAGACCTCATCTTAGATTATTATATAAACAATTTCATCTATCCTTCACACCTTATAGTTACAATGTCAGCTAGTTAGAGAGAAAATGCTATTTCAAGAGCTCTACATTTACAGTAAATCATTATACATTAATGGTAGGTCTTATTGCTAATACATAATAGTTTGACCAATGGAGATGGTCATAGGGTAGCTTCTGTTTATAATTAGTTTTCACAATACACTACTTGTTTCTTCATCTCATATGTAGTTTATCTACTTGAAGCAAAATATGGATACAGTGCAAGGATTTCAGGTAATTTATCCATGGTAATAAGATATGTTGCCATATCATACATAGTGAGCTTAGATTTATCTCTAAATGGCTCAATTTTACTACAGTCAAAGATATAGTGTTCGAGTGTGTGTCCCTGTCTTTGTCCACACACTGTACACTTTACTTCATCTAGATCCCTATACAAGCCGAACTGCCAGAGATACTTGTAGCCAAGTCTTATACGAGCTGTGACAACATCTGTTAGTCTACTGACTTTGTTACTTGCCCCATACACATGTTTTACTTCACACATTTATTTGTGATGAACAATGGACCTGCTAGTTCTAGTTTGCACAGTTCTACTTTCTTCAAATCCATCCAGGAGTTCTCGTCTAATGACACTTTACAGGGACCGATCTGATAACTCAAGATTCCGTTCAATACTGCCTTTATTTACTGCAACCTTAGGAAGGGCGTCAACTTTGTAATGTTCCTGCAGGCCGATGTGAGAAGGAATCCACAACATTTTTATATTTACCCTCTTGCTAAGTATTCTTATATATCTACGTCTAGCTTCCAAGACAAGCAAGTTATTACTTGATTGCAAACTGTTTATTGCTCGTAGTGAGGAAAGGGAGTCGGAAATAATTAAGCTGTCTACTTCAGTGTTGTCAATAATTTCGAGTGCTACCAGTATTGCTACCAACTCGGCTTGCATTGTGGATGCCCAGTTACTAATTCGGATATTTCTTTGAATTGTGTTGCCATCGGGCAGATGAGCAATAACAGCACTTCCTGCCCTCCCTGTACTAGTATTGAGTGATCCGTCAGTGTAAATGGTCTGTGCTATGTTGTTTTCAGCTTGTATATTGTGAATGTGTTCTATAGTGCTTAATTTAGCAGCAAGCTGAGCATGAAGGTTGTTTGTGATTACATTCTTGGTGGGGTATGCAGGGGTCAGGAGGTCAAAAGGTACTATCTGCCAGAGTGGAAGGAAGTGCTGTCCTCATTCATCTGTATATACATCGTGCAGTCCCACCATTTTAATATGAGTGGCTGTTCTTTGAATCCATTTATACTCGCTGGTTCCATTTCGTATGTGTTCTAATAGTTCAACTGGCACAATGTTGTTTTTGTTATCACGCAGAAGCTTTAGTCCCATCATAAGATTAATTTCAAATATTCTGTCTCGAATGCTAAGTATATTTAATTCTTTCCACATATTGAGAACTTTAGTAATTATATGACAGCCAAGTATAATTCTGAGTGCTTCATTTTGCATTTTTTTTCAGTCTATCGATACTTTTGTCATTTTGCAGGACCAAAGCTGGTGCATGATAGTCTATCAGAGACATTATATATGCTAAATACATCATTTTTGCTATTCTAATAATAACACAGTACTTGGGGCTGTACCTCACTACAGTTCTGAGAGCCTTGAGTCTGTCTCTACACTGTTGATGTAACTTATTGACTGCAGGTGAGGTACAAGGGACAGAGACACCAAGGTATTTGAAAAAAGAGACAAAGTCTATTGGTATGTTATCTGTCTTAAGTTTTCGTGGTCCACTTTTGCGATTGCCAATTTGTCTGTTAAATACCTTTGTTTTAGCAGCGTTGATTACAAGACCAAGGCTCTCACAAGCTGTATGTATACAATTTAAGATTGTTTGCATTTCGCGGTGGGTTTTAGTATGTACAAGGATGTCATCTGCATAGCTGATAGTGACGTTTGCCAGAGTAGTTGGGATTAATTTTAGTTGGGCATTAATTAGAACATTAAACACGGTAGGACTGAGTAATCTTCCTTGTGGGGTGCCTAGTTGCATTAATTTAGTTTCACTCTTGTAGCCTTGGAACAGTGGAGAGGACTTCCGGTTGGTAAGATTGCCCCGTATCCATTGTAATAATTGTCCACCATGTTCCAAGGGTTTGTCATAGCCAGGGGGTGGTAATGGGGGACGAGCTCCCATGACCTATTAAATGCTCCTATACGGCATGCGTCTCTAATAGCCTCTGACAACCAAGTCCAACTCCTGGCCTGCACGGGTGGCTTAGTCTTAAAGTCCAGCGGAACTGCTTTTACCGACAGGAGAAGGGGCGAGGGCGTGCCTCTGGCGCCTTAAAACCAGCTGCTCCGGGTAGACGGGACTCGATAGCCTGGGAAGGCAGCCCATCTAGGGGAAGGAAAATACTGATTTTAAACCTCCGCTGCCTTGCGGCCATACCCCTTTTTTGGGACAGGCTTCAGGAGTCAACCTCGAGGAAAAATCTGGAGTTGGAGCCCCTAAGGCAGTTCGTTGTTGACGTCGACCTCGTTCTGGGAGCTCCTGCGACGTTGTTGGAACCATGTGTATTGGCATTTGCCTTTCTATTGGATTATTTCAGCAACGTGGAGAGGGGGGACCTGCTGCATGGGTAACATCTTTTCCTCCATATCTACCTACCCAGGCTTTGCGCCCTGTAGGGCGCAACTCCATAGTCTTCCGAGACTGAAGGATGCCTACTACTACTACTAATTGTCCACCTATATCCATTCTCGCTAATTCATACATAATCACTTCCCTATTAGCAATATCAAAGGCATTTTTTATGTTAAGAAATGTTGTGTACTTGTGCCTTTTATCGCCATGAACAGTGAGAAAGGTTGTGATACAGTTGTGTACACTTTTACCATGTGTGAACTCATAGATATCAGGTGACATGTGCTCTTTAACTCTATACAATAATTTATTAAGCACCATTCTCTCAAAGGTTATGCACATGCAACTGTCAGTGAGATGGGACGGAAAGCATCAGGTTGGCCAGGCTATGGTACAGGTACAGTAAGACTGGTGGTCCATGATACTGGCAGTTGCCCAGTGACATAACTCGCGTTAAACAATTCTAATAATGGGTTACCGGGTACATGATGTAGGAGTCTTAGAATATCATAGGTGATACAGTCCTCACCCGGAGCAGTGCTACTGCCCCTGGAGAGGGCTGCATCCAATTCATAATCTGTATATGGAACATCACATTCATCATGTTGCTTGCTCAACATGAAATCTATGAGAGCATTTCTGTCTGTGGATCTCGCCTGCAATTTCTCCCTAGTGCTAGCTGGTAACATTCCAAAGCTGGAAACCTGAACTCATTTTGTAATTAACTGATTGGTTTTCTGTAGCGGGTTTGGGTGTGAAACTTGTCTATTATTTTTGCCAATAATTTTGTTTATGCCTTTCCAGGCCTAGCCCAAGGAAGTATGCAGGTTAAGTCCACTAACTAAACCCTCCCATTCAGATTGTCTCAGTTCAGCCATTCTCTTCCTTGCCGCTGCAAGCGTGGCCTGACACAGTTTTAACATTTGAGGAGTCCTAAGGTTCTTATATGCTTTACCCATCTGTCTAGCAATTGATTTAAGCTCTTTCAGCTTAGCATCATCATAGTACTGGTTGTGTCTGACCTGCTTACCGGTACGTCTTTTTGTTTGGTGTGACTCACCATTTTTGATGGCCTCTTAGGTTTTATTCACGAGGTCATCATAAAACTGTTGTACATTCTCAGGCTCATAATTGTTATACCAATGTGCTATGCTGTCTATAAAGAATTTTTCTTGCTCTTTCCTTACTGCTAGCCTGCGTCTACTAAGCTTAGTGCCAGGTAGGTCAACATTAGCCACGTGTATGTTAGCTGTTATGGCTAAATGGTCAGACATTAAGTCATCCATAATATCAGTCTCATGAGTTGTGTATGACAGGTTAAAGCCAATGCACCTATCTAAGACGCCTCTATATATTTCCGTTGGTTGATTCCTACTGATAATTTGAACATCATCATATGCATCGAGAAGTGCCAACAATTTGCTCCCATTGGTGTTTGTGAGTTGATCCCCTAATTTTTTGTCTTTAGCATTTAAATCCCCAATTAAGATCGTAGGGTCAGTATTTGCAAAATTAGGCAGGTCAGTATACTGGAGGAGGCCAGTAGGAGCATAGGCATTCAAAACATTAAGTGTAGAGTTACCAACGTGTACCCGGATACCATGATATAAACTAAAATCAATGAACAATGGCACCCTCTCAAACTAGTAAAAACAGGTACAGTGTCATCAAGATACTCAGTTGGAATATTGCTTCTCTTAGGAAACGGTATTCTGACCTCCATCATAAGGTTATGACTGAAGACGTAGATATTGTCTACCTCCAAGAAACCCTAACTCCCGCAGGTGAAACCCCACAGAATCTGCGTAATTATCAGTGTTATAATCCCAGATCAAAGAATACGTGTCTCATGTATGTTAAAAAATCACTGCCACATGAGCCACTTCCCGCCCAACAACGCGAGGGGTTTCAATATCACCCGCTGGGGTCACGGAGGTCCTCTGGTCAACCCCCATGTTTACGGGGATCTTCCTTTTACCGTAAGTCAACATATTATTATAATTTCCCAAAACACGTAATAAACTCAGCAACCGAACATGTTGAATAAAGTCCTGAACAACAGATGAAACCTCAGTGAATAAAGTCACCTCAGAAGTTTGGCTTCAATAACAATTAGAAGCGACTCAGAATAAAAGATATAATTGCGGGTTTAAATGATACTTAATATATAAAGTCCACTACGGGCTCACCATAGCCCGTGCTACTTGGAACTTTTTGTTCAGAGTAGATGAATCTCAAACAGCAACAACTACAGATGGTTAATATAGTATTGTGTCGCGATATTTCTACGGGTTATTATTACAACAGGCTATTATTGAAGGTTATTAATATGAGTTATTATTACAAAAGGTAATTATTGTAGGTTATTATGAAAGATATTAAAACAAGCTCTTGCTGAAGGTTGTTACTTTAAGATACTATCACAACAGGCTATTTATTATTGGAGGGGTTTTAGTGCCAGTTATAAGAGGAGGTTGTTATTCCAGCTTATTATTTATTGATATTGATGCTGAACAGTGAAGCGGGTTATTATAACAGGTTACTAGGGAAGTTTTCACAACCGGTTGTTAAGTCTAGTCATTTACAGGTTGGATGTTGTGGCTGGTAATTACACCAGGCTATTAGGAAACGGTTAATTCGGAAAATTATTGTGAGGACATTAACACAGGGTTATGATGAAGTTGTTCTACAGGGTGTTACAATATGTTTTTGTGTGTTATTATTTCTGCAAGATATTACGTGCAAAAATAACTTGATGTTGTATATGTACGTTATTGCATCAGGTTATTACGAGGTGTTATTAATGGAGATTATTAGAGCGAGTTATTATGTCAAATTTTAACAGAAGGTTATTACTTATGTTTATTACTTCCGGATATTGCTGTTATTCTTTATAATTGGTTATTACTTGAGATCACTACGAGAGGTTATTACAGCAGGATAATACTGAAGTTTCCTTCGGCTAAAAATTAAGATTGTTTATTTTTCTTTATTCAGATTATTAACATAAATTACTGGGTTGAGGACTTTATTAATCAGGAAGAGTCAAGGTCAGTGTGTGGGGGTCACCGGCTGGGGTCACAACGGTCCTCAGGTCAGTGTGTGGGGTCACCCGCTGGGGTCACGACGGTCCTCAGGTCAGTGTGTGGGGTCACCCGCTGGGGTCACGACGGTCCTCAGGTCAGTGTGTGGGGTCACCCGCTGGGGTCACTACGGTCCTCAGGTCAGTGTTCGGGGTCACCCGCTGGGGTCACGACGGTCCTCAGGTCAGTGTTCGGGGTCACCCGCTGGGGTCACGACGGTCCCCAGGTCAGTGTTCGGGGTCACCCGCTGGGGTCACGACGGTCCTCAGGTCGACACCATGGAACACGGAACCTTACTTTTACCTTAAGTCAACACTGTAATATTAATTCCTCAAACACGTAATAAACTCAGCAACCGACATAAGCAGATGAAACATAAAGTCACCTCAGAAGTTTGGCCTCAATAACAATTAAAAGCGACTAGGAGCAAATATTTAATTGGGGTATAAAAAGAAACTGATTATATAGGCTATTACTCCAGGATATTATTACAACAGGCTGTTCTCGTAGATTTTTAGTGCAAGTTATAATAGCAGGTTGTTATACCAGCTTGTTGTTCATTCAGATTATTGACACTGATTACTGAGGCGGGTTATTATGTTATTATAACAGGTCACTAGGGATAGTTTACAACTGTTACGTCTGATCATTTACCCAACGTGATTGCTGTGGTTGGTTACAACATCAGCCTATTAGGAAAAGGTTATTCGGCTAGTTAAGACGGGTTATTGGGGCGAGGAATTACGAGGAGCTAGTTATAGGTTAACAGGCTAGTTACTTGTAACAGGAAGTTAAAGCATGTTTTTGTGTTTTATAATTTGTGCTGGATATTACATGGAATTATTTGTGGTATTTCTACTCGCTATTACATCTGGCTATTATGATGTGTTAATACTGTAGGTTATTAAGGCGAGTTATTATTGCAAACTTTTGTAAAAGGTTATTATTTCTGGATATTACTTCTGGTTATTGCTGCTATTCTTTACAGTTGGTAATTACCTGAGATCACTATGAGCGGTTATTACAGCAGGATAATACTGCAGTTTCTTACGGCTGATAATTAAAATTGGTTATTTTTCTTAATTCAAACTATTAATATAAATTCCTAACACACGTAATGCGTTTTAAAATAGACACAAAGAGCTACATTATAATGCAACATGATGCAACATGATACATCATGACGCAACATGATACTGTAACGGGAGGCCTGACTGAATGTCGCCCTTCTGCCTTTTATCCCGCCGTTAACTAACAAATCTGATGTTCACCAGAGTCCTGCTGTACCTTCAGTTTTGCCCTCGCGACCTTGGGCGTTTTATCACTTACACATCACGACACGAGAACGCTGTACCTTGTTACTAGCAAAACTCTGAGACCCTCCTGCTGCCACCACCGATCCCGAATACCTCTATAATCCTGGTAATTGATTGCGGGAACGGGCAAATCAATTACTTCTGAACCAACGACAGTGGTTCCCCAGTTATGTGAACGGGAGGATTGAATCTACTTTAAAGTGTGGACTAACTCAACTCAAGGAGCTTAAATGTATATTAAATAGACAAAGGGAGGCTTGCAAAGTTCACAGGAGGTTTACTCAACAAACCATGGATCGTGGATTCACTAATACAAGAACACATAGAACACATAAAAATGGGGGGAAACTCACTCAACACAACTTAATTCAATTACAAGTTTAATTAAACATAAAAGATATATATTTTACAAAGAATGAACACTTGCTATCTGAGGCACTGATGACGATTACATTAACTGGACACTTCACTACAAGAAAAGTCACTTTACCTTACATGCCAAGACCCCGGGTCAGATGTTGCGACCCTGTCTCAGGGAGGGACCTGTCTTGCCCAGCTGATGCCCCAAACCACACTGACTCCTTGTCCTTGACCCAGCTTCCAGCAGCTACCCAAGATTACTCCGCCCCTCTCACTCACTGCCAGACTAGCTATCCTGGTTAATTGACAATGATAATCTATTCAAACACATGGTAATTATATAGACACTAACCCGGATTAATTATTAATTCCTCTTTTGAATTTCCCAAGAATTTACCGAATTATAACGAGTTAATAAACAAGATGATAGGTACTTATTTTTCCACAAGCCTCCATATAACCCTCCTTAATAATCCACCACAATAACCCTCCATAATAGGTAACGTAATTATCAAAAGAAGGCACCAAACCGGGAAGGCTATGTAGCACCATCAAAGTGCGAAATAATCAGAGGACCCTCCATAATAATCCACGTCTACAACCTCCTATAATAATCCTCCAAAATAACTATCCATAATATTCCACCACAATAACTCTCCATAATAATCCACCACAATAACCCTCCAAGTAATCAACCTCAATAAAGCTTCATAATAATCCATCACACTTATCCTTCAAAATATTCCACTACAATAACCCTCAATAATAATCCACTACAATAACCCTCCATAATAATACACATCTAATACAAGAGCCCTCCATCTAATACACATCAAGAACTCCTAATTTGTTAAGAAATGTATATTATTGGGAAGATGGCGCGATATTTGGTGACAAAGCCTGTCACCGTCACCAAAGCCTGTCACCATAACCATGCACACATATATAGCTAGTCCACCGAGCTTGCGATAGTGAATACCATTCAGAGCTCCCATATACAGTTGGGCAATCCTGCTTGCTATAGTGAAGGGAATGGCACCAGACTCCGGTGCCCATATACAGACGGCCCTCCCAGCTTGCTATAGTGACAGGCCTGGCACCAATATACAGCTTGATATACACCAGGTGATTGACAGTTGAGAGACGGGACAAGAGAGCCAAAGCTCAACCCCCGCAAGCACAACTAGGTGAGTACAGCTGGTCCACCCAGATGCTATAGTGACCGGACTGACACCATAATCAGGAGCCCATATACAGACGGGTCAATAATATTCATTGAAATATTAACCCGTAGAAATTTTCACAATAAAATATTATATTAAGAATCTGTTGTTGTTGTTGTTTGAGATTCATCTACTCGGAACAAAACGTTCGTTGTAGCACGGGCTATGGTGAGCCCGTAGTGGACTTTATATATTAGGAATTTATATTAAAATGTTGACTTGAGGTAAAAGGAGCAGTAAAGATGAGTGGGGTCGACCTGAGGACCGTCGTGACCCCAGCGGGTGACCCCACACACTGACTATGACTCTTCCTCATTAGTCAAGACTCACAAAGTATTATATAGCAGTCCGTCCTCCTAAGGTTTCCCAACGTCAAGAAACTGTCGTACTAAAGTCCCATTATTCTAACCTACCAGAGGATCCAAAACAGAAAAAAAAAATCGTGAGCCGCTACCATTTTCCAGCACGACAATGTTTGGCCTTAGGTAGAGTATACTTCAAAATGCGACGTTCTATTTGGAGGACGGGTTGTATATAGACCTTCACCTCAACACTAAGTGACACTAAGAACCTTTATCTGAAGGAAGTGATAACCATTAAGGAGTGAAAACTGCCCTCAAGTACTTATGAGAAAAGTCTTAATACAAGACTCCTGTTATTTTAAGAATGAAAACGTTGACTCGTGTCAAGACTGTTATGACCTCTAGGTCATCAGAGGTCACTAGTGTGTTTACTTATGTTGGCATTAATCAACGGTTGCACTGTAGATATCACGTGATCATGTATACTTTGTAGCTCGCTTACCAAGTAGTCATGTATACTGTAGAGCTGACCTGACAGCCATGTATTCATGTATACTGTAGAGCTGACCTGACAGCCATGTATTCATGTATACTGTAGAGCTGACCTGACAGCCATGTATTCATGTATACTGTAGAGCTGACCTGACAGCCATGTATTCATGTATACTGTAGAGCTGACCTGACAGCCATGTATTCATGTATACTGTAGAGCTGACCTGACAGCCATGTATTCATGTATACTGTAGAGCTGACCTGACAGCCATGTATTCATGTATACTGTAGAGCTGACCTGACAGCCATGTATTCATGTATACTGTAGAGCTGACCTGACAGCCATGTATTCATGTATACTGTAGAGCTGACCTGACAGCCATGTATTCATGTATACTGTAGAGCTGACCTGACAGCCATGTGGTCATGAGAAGCTGCTGGTCTTGCAACCAAATGGTCATATATTTTGTGGAATTGGCTCTTTTGGCAACGATGTGAGCATGTATACTCTGGAGATGTTAACCTGGTAACGATGTTGTCATGTATACTGCAAAGATGCTTGTCTAAAAGCTACATTGTTTTGTACACAGTGAAGTTGGCATGTCTGGCAACCACGAAGTTCTCAATATTGTGGAACTGCTTGTCTGGTAAACCAAGAGGTCAGGTACACTGTGATGTTGGTTTACCTGGCAACCACATGTTCATGTAACCTGTAGAAGCCCTCGTCTGGCAGTCACATTCTCAGGTATACTGTGGAGTTGTCAGTCTAACAACCTGCGAACATAACCAGACCTTACAACCTGTTCCTATAACATAACTAATAACTAGAAGTTATAACCAGCAGTAATTATCTGCCCAAATAACTTGTAAAATTATTGCTGGTTTTGCCTTTGGCAATATTTTGCTGTAACCGCCTGCAGAAATTGCTTATCATAATTACTACAATAACAGTCTTCAATGATAACTTGCAGTAATAATCTTCGGAAATAGTATTTCCCAAGAGAAATATTGATGTTATTGCAACCCATTTTTATTTTTTATTGAATAAGGAATAATATTTTCCATGTGCGATATTATGAGAATTTTTTTATTCTGGTATTATGTTGCATTATGTTGCATCATCTTGCATTATGATGCAGCTCTTTGAGTCTATTTCGTAATCTATTACGTTAATTTGGGATTAATATTAAAAGCCTAAATAAAGTAATGAAAAACAATCATATATATCAGCCGTAAGAAACTTCATTATTATCTTACTGTAATAACCGCTTGTTGTGATCTTAGGAAATTACCACCTACAAAGAGTAACACCATTAACTTGTAATAATAACCGGAAGTAATAACCCTTTGCAAAAGTTAGCCATAATAACTCGCCTTAATAACCTGCAGTAATAACACATCATAATAGCATGACGTAAAAGTGAGCAGAAATATCACGAATAATTTCAGGTAATATCCATCACAAATTTTTAAACACAAAAACATGCTGTAACACCCTGTATAACTAGCTCCTCATAATTCTCCACCTCAATAACCAATCTTAACTATACTAATAACCTTTTCGTTATAGTCTGATGTAATAACCAAACACTACAATAAATATATTTATATGATCAGACGTAACTATCAGTTGTTAAACTATCCTTAGTAGTCCTGATATAATAACCCGTATCACAATTCAGCATCAATATCAGTAAACAGCAAGCTGAAATAACAACCTGCTCATATAACCGGCACTATAACTCTCCAATAATAGCCTGTTGTGATAATAACTTGCAATAATAACCTACAGCTAAAGCCTGTTGTAATATTAGCTTTCAGAAATAACCTACAATATTTTCATGTTGTAATAATAACAATGAAATGACTTTTTTATGAGTTTTAGCACATATAGTGATATATTCTTGTATACCTTAAGTTTTGATAAGTACTCTCCTGTGGAGAATATTTTATATATTTAGGTATTGTATGTATTAGACTTTAATAATTGTGTTTTGAGCTTCTGATATGTGAAGGAGGAAAGTTGGGGTGACTTGCCATAATGGTAACAATGTCGTTCTCGGCCGGCTCGGCTCTTGGCAAGTCACTACCCTCTTGATTTACCAGACTGGCGGACGTGAGACGTCCAGCTCTTGAGTTGTGTTGAATTTTGTTGTTTATTGATTACTACTGTATATATAAGAGAAATGCTGTTCGTATAGTGGATCAGGCTACCTAGGAACATCAGTTATGTCAAGTGGAAGATTATTTTGTGTTGAGATGGGTATGTGAGGATCATTGGTGCTTGTTATTGTGTTGTAGTACGTTACTGATTCCTCACCCACTACTTATTAATGTTTGACTCCACCAACCTGTTACTTCTGTTAGTGTACCACTGCGCCGGGATGGAGCCTGGTGTCAACTAGTCCCAAATGAGTGCAGTTAATGCCTGTTACTGATTTCAATAGCTGTGTTTAGGTTCCTTAAGGTGATTAGAGTATCAGTTGTATACTAGTTGTATATAAGTTGAATATAGAGAACTTCAGTTTCTCATTGTTTTACGGTGACCTGTTTATATGTCCCAGTAAACTGGTGTTGTTTTAACCAGCCTTTTTCACTTAACCTTAGACACTTATTGAAACTTGGCCAGGCTATGGTTGGCCAGGGAAGCTGTGGATCATGAGGTCATGACAGCCACCTATGAGGTCTGCATAAATGTGCATGAGTGAGTGGATAAGAGAGGTAGAAATACCTGTAAGTACAAGATTTTGTTTCTTTATTATTGTGTCTGTCTGTGTGTTGATCTGAGTGGTCAACCACAGTTCTCACTTTCTCAATACCTGACACAGGTATAGGTGGGGACCGAGACACCTGACGGCGTATGTGTGTTTATCTGTGTGGCACCACGACATTACACTCGTCTGTGAATGTGAATCTCACATACATGACACATTTAGTTATTGTGTGACATAATTATTGTCCATGATTATTGCCTGTCCCAATAACAGTGCCATTGTTGAATTATAATGCATCATCATTGTTCGAGTACCCTGTTGGAACTCCTGTGACCACACCAGCAGTTAGGCTTGCTGTATTAATGATTGGCTGTTAATTGTGTCAAGTTAGGTGTTTCTCCACGAGTGGATCAGAATCGATTAGTCAGACGTCAATAGTCTCGCTATTGCAACCATAGCCTTTCTGACGCCAATCTAAAGTAAACCAAGAACCCATTGTATTAGTGGTTAAGTCTGTTAATAAAATACTGCTTAGCTTTATGCGGTGTTTCTGTTGAACCACTTCTGAATACTGCCAACTATTACTTAAGTCTTCAGCCCCAGGTGTCTTCAACACCGAGTCGCCTATTATTCATTAATCTATAAATGTGATGAGGCCCCTAGAAGTCCCTTAAAGAGTTTCAAGCATTGAGGAGATTCCAACGACCAATGTGGATCAGAACCAGGCGAGGCCAGTCTGAGAAGAGACCCTCAAGGACTCTTACTCGACTATGCTCCCAGGCCCTGTACGCTTGCTCTCGTATTTTCTCTACTGGATTCCGACAGCTTCGTGAAGCGTCTGTCACATGAACATTGGTAACGTATGAATTGTAGTCGTGAAAGCAAAGTAGAAAACCCCACACACAGGCTGGTTGTTGTGGCTGTTTACACCAGGCTAATAAGGAGAGGTTATTCAGGAAGTTATTACGTGAGGATATTAAGGCAGGGTATTGTGGTGTGGGGTTATGAGGAAGTTGTTATACAGGGTGTTATAACATGTTTTTGTGTTTTATAATTTCTGCAGGATATTATTTGTGGAAATAACTTGGATGTTATTTCTGTGCATTATTGTGTCAGGTTATGATGTGTTATTACTGGAGAATATGAGGGCGAGTTATTATGTCAAACATTAACAGAAGGTTATTACTTCTGTTTATTACTTCCGGTTATTATCACCAGTAATTGCTGTAATTACTTACAATTGGTAATTACCTGAGATCACTACGAGCGGTTATTACAGCAAGATAATACTGCAGTTTCCTACAGATGATAATTATGACTGGTTATTTCTCTTTATTCAAACTATTAATATAAATTCCTAGCACACCTTATTTTATACACCACACCTGAGGTGTATATATTACTGGGTTGAGGACTTTATTAATAAGGAAGAGTCATTGTCAGTGTGTGGGGTCACCCGCTGGGGTCACGACGGTCTTCAGGTCAGTGTGTGGGGTCACCCGCTGGGGTCACGATGGTCCTCAGGTCAGTGTATGGGGTCACCAGGTGGGGTCTTGACGGTCCCCAGGTCCCCCCAACCTTCCTTTTAACTTAAGTCAACAATTTGTTATAATTCCCCAAACACGTAATAAATTCAGCAACCGACATAAACAGATGAAACATAAAGTCACCTAAAGTTTGGCTTCAATAACAATTAAAAGCGACCAAGAACAAAATATACAATTGGGTTTTAAGAAGAAACTGAACATATAAGTTATTACTCTGGGATAATATTACAACATGTTATGATTGTAGATGATTAGTGTGAGTTATTATTAAACAGGCTATTGTCGTACGTTTTTTAATAAAGTTATAATGTCAGGTTGTTTTTTTTCCAGATATTGAGACTGATTATTGAGGCAGGTTATTATAATGGGTGACTGGGGGATAGTTTAACAACTGATTGTTACGTCTGATCATTTACACAAACTGATTGTTGTGGTTGGTTATTACATCAGGTTATTACAAAAATGTTATTAGGCTAGTTAAGATGTGTTATTGGGACGGGAAATTAGGAGGAACTAGTTATACAGGGTGTTACAGCATGTTTTTGTGTTTTATAATATGGGCTGAATAATACCTGGAATTATTCGTGTAATCTCTGACCGCTATTTCGTCATGTTAATATGATGTGTTATTTCTGTTGGTTATTAAGGCGAGTTATTATAACAAACGTTTGCAAAAGTTAATTACTTCCTGTTATTACTGCAGGTTTTTGCTGTTATTCTTTACAGATGGTAATTACCTGAGATCACTGCGAGTGGTTATTACACCAGGATAATACTGCAGTTTCTTACAGCTGATTATTAAGATTTTATTTTACTTTATTCACACTTTTAATATAAATCCCCAATTAATGTAATTAGTTTTAAAATAGACACAAGGAGCTGCAACATTGTGTAACATGATGCAACATTATGTCAGGTTATAATTTGTCTCCATAATATATCTAATGAAAATATTATTTCTTTTTCAATATCAAATAAAAATGGGTTACAATAACATATATTTCTCTTGAGGAAGATTATTTCGGAAGTTGATTAATGCCAACATAAGTAAACACACTGGTGACCTCTGATGACCCAGAGGTCATAACAGTCTTGACACGAGTCAACGTTTTCATTCTTAAAATAACAGGAGTCTTGTATTAAGACTTTTCTCATAAGTACTTGATGGCAGTTTTCACTCCTTAATGGTTATCACTTCCTTCAGATAAAGGTTCTTAGTGTCACTTAGTGTTGAGGTGAAGGTCTATATGCACCCCGTCCTCCAAATAGAACGTCGCATTTTGACGTATACTCTACTTAAGTCCACCAATTTTCGTAGTAGAAAATGAAAGCGGCTCGTGAAAATGTCATACTTTCCGATTTGTGTCCTCTGATAGGTTAGGACAATTGGACTTTTGAAAGACAGTTTAATGATGTAGGAAAACCTTAGGAGGACTGACTGCTGTATAATGCTTTGTGAGTCTTGACTAATCAGGAAGAGTCATGGTCAGTGTGTGGGTCACCTGCTGGGGTCACGAGGGTCCTCAGGTCAACCCCATAACATTTGGGTTCTTCCTTTTACCTTAAATCTACATTTTAATATAATTTCCCAAAACACATAATAAACTCAGCAACCGAACATGTTGAAATAAAGTCCTGAACAACAGATGAAACAAAGTCACCTCAGATATTTGCATTCAAAAACAATTAGAAGCGACTCAGAATAAAAGATAAAACAGCGGGTTTAAATGATATTTAATATAAAGTTCACTACGGGCTCACCATAGCCCGTGCTACTTGGAACTTTTTGTTCTGAGTAGATGAATCTCAAACAACAACAACAGAAGTTTACTAGAGTATTTGGTTTGGAAATTTCTCCGGGTTATTATTACAACAGGCTATTATTGAAGGTTATTATTATGTTATGCCAGTTACATTTACTTAAGATTATTACTTGTTGCTATTCTTTACAGATGGTGTTTACCGGTGATCACTACGAGTGGTTATTACACCAGGATAATACTGCAGTTTCCTGCGGCCGACAATTAAGATTGCTTATCTTACTTTATTCTAACTAATAATATAAATACCTAACACACATATTTTATACACCTCACCTGAGGTGCATAAATTACTAGGTTGAGGATTTTATTAATAAGGAATCTACATTCATATCTCTAATGAATCCTTTTTTGGATTCATTAGAGATATAAATCCTTCATTATCTAATAAAAGATTGCACCAAGGCCTTGTCGCGCAGACAAGCCACACAAACACAGTACACACCTCTCAGTGTATAATTATACATTTATATCCACTGCCCAAAAGCACACATTACACTTTGCAGTAAATTACAATACAAATTACAGCAATAACACAGCACTAAGGACACAACAATTACAGACCTAAGGTATCAATCGGTCACCTTTTTACCTCTGCCGGATCACTGGTCCTCCTGGAATAACATTACATGCACATGGACATAATATAATATGCATAAAGAAACAACACACATTACCCCACACAATACTAGAAATGGCTGCACCTGTAGAAAATGTAACCTGTAAAAGCCCTCGTCTGGCAGTCACGTCCTCAGGTATACTGTGGAGTTGTCAGTCTAACAACCTGCGAACATAACCAAACCTTATAACCTGTTAATATATCATAACTAATAACTAGCAGTTATTAATTTATACCACGGTTATTAACTTGGTTATTAACCATCAGTAATTATTTGCCAAAATAACATTAAAAATACTTGCTGGTTTTGCCTTTGGCAATATTTTCCTGTAGCAGCCTTCAGAAGATGCATATGATTATTACTACAATAACAGCCTTTAACGACGATAACTTGCAGTAATAACCTCCAGAAAAATTCTTTCTCATGAGAAATACATGTTATTGTAAACCTTTTTGTTATTAAATATGGAATAATATTCTCATTAGAGATATTGTGAGTATAAATTGTAACCTGGCATTATGTTGCATCATGTTGCGTTATGTTGCATCATGTTGCATCATGTTGTATCATGTTGCATCATGTTGCATTATGTTGCATCATGTTCTATCATGATGCAGCTCCTCGTGTCTTTGTTTTTAATTATTACGTTATTTTGGGATTTATATTAAATGTTAATAGAGTAAAATAAAATTAAATAATCAGCCATAAAAAATTGCAGTATTTTCCTGCTGTAATAACTGCTCGTAGTGATCTAAGGTAATTATCATATGTAAAGAATAACAGCAATAACTTGCAGTAATAACCGGAAGTAATAACCTTTTGCAAAAGTTTGCTATAATATCCCGCATTAATAACCTACAGTAATAACACATCATAATAATCTGACGAAATAGCGAGCAAAAATAACACGAGTAATTAAAGATAATATCCAGCACATATTATAAAACACAAAAACATGCTGTAACACCCTGTATAACTAGATCATTGTAATTCCCGCCTCAATAAACCGTCTTAACTAGCCTAATAACCTTCTCGTAACAGCCTGATGTAATAACCAACCAAAACAATCAGTTTGTGTAAATGATTAGACGTAACAATCAGTTGTTAAACTATCCCTCGTGACCTGTTATAATAACCCGCCTCAATAATCAGTCTCAATATCCTTAATGAACAGCAAGCTGGTATAACAACCTGCAATTATAACTTGCACTAAAAAGCTACGAGAAGAGTCTGTTGTAATAATAACTCACAGTAATAACCTAAAATAATAGCCCCTGTTGTAGTAATATCCCGGAGTAATAACCTATATGTTCTGTTTCTTTTTGAACCGCAATTATATCATTTGTTCTTAGTCGCTTTTAATTGTTATTGAAACTAAACTTCTTTGACTTTATGTTTCATCTGTTTATGTCGGTTACTGAGTTTATTACGTGTTTGGGTAATTTATATTAAAGTGTTGACTTAAGGTAAAAGGAAGGTTCCGTGTACCATGGGGTCCACCCGAGGACCGTCGTGACCCCAGGCGGTGACCCCAGACACTGACCTGAGAACCGTCGGGACCCCAGGGGGTGACCCCAGACACTGACCTGAGAACCGTCGGGACCCCAGGGGGTGACCCCACACACTGACCTGAGGACCGTCGGGACCACAGGGGGTGACCCCACACACTGACCTGAGAACCATCGGGACCCCAGGGGGTGACCCCACACACTGACCTGAGGACCGTCGGGACCCCAGGGGGTGACCTCAGACACTGACCTGAGAACCGTCGGGACCCCAGGGAGTGACCCCACACACTGACCTGAGGACCGTCGGGACCCCAGGGGGTGACCTCAGACACTGACCTGAGAACCGTCGGGACCCCAGGGGGTGACCCCACACACTGACCTGAGGACCGTCGGGACCCCAGGGGGTGACCCCAGACCATTACTCCTCCTAATTAATGAAGTCATCAACCCAGTATTTTATTTAACTCCTCAGGAGTTAAATAAATAACCACAATAACCCTCAATAATAATCCACAACAATAATCCACCATAATAATCCACCAAAATAGCCCTCCATAGTAATCCACCGCAATAATCCTTCATAATAATCCACTGTGCAGCAGTGAAGCAATTGAGTAAAAGAACATGGCGAAACTACAGGAACAACAGAATACCAGAGAGCAGGGAGAAATACCAGAGGGCCAGAAATGAGTACATCAGAGTGAGGAGAGAAGCAGAGAGGCAGTATGAAAATGACATCTCGAGTAAAGCTAAGACCCAACCAACACTACTCCACAGCCACATCAGGAGGAAAACAGCAGTGAAGGAACAAGTGATGAAACTCAGAAAAGGGGAGAACAGATACACAGAGAACGATAAAGAGGTGTGTGAAGAACTCAACAAGAGATTCCAGGAGGTTTTCACAATAGAACAAGGAGAGGTACCTGCACTAAATGAGGAGGCAAACCGAACAACCTTGGAGGAAATTTACCTCACCAGTGATGAGGTCAAAAGGAATCTGTTGGAGCAGAATGTGTCAAAGGCTGTTAGGCCTGACAGAATCTCACCGTGGATTTTAAAAGAAGGTGCAGAAGCACTAAGTGTGCCACTCTTTACGGTGTATAACAAGTCACTGGAAACAGGAGACCTTCCAGAAAGCTGGAAGACAGCTAAAGTAGTGCCAATTTATAAAAAGGGTGACAGGCAAGAGGCACTGAACTACAGGTCAGTTTCCTTAACTTGTATACCATGCAAGGTGATGGAAAAGATTGTGATGAAAAGGCTCGTAGATCATCTGGAGGGAAACAGCTTTGTAACACACCACCAGCATGGGTTCAGAGATGGTAAATCATGCCTCACAGGCCTAATAGAATTCTATGACCAAGCAACACAAATTAGGCAGGAAAGAGAAGGGTGGGCAGACTGCATTTTCTTGGACTGTCAGAGAGCCTTTGACACAGTACCTCATAAAAAGGCTGTTACAAAAGTTGGAGCAGCAGGCAAGAGTAAAAGGTAAAGGTGCTCCAGTGGTTAAGGGAGTATCTAAGCAATAGGAAACAGCGAGTAACGGTGAGTGGGGAGGCATTAGAGTGGCGAGATGTCACCAGCGGAGTCCCACAGGACTCTGTACTCGGACCTATCCTGTTTCTAGTATATGTAAACAACCTTCCAGAGGGTATAGACTCATTCCTCTCAATGTTTGCTGACGATGCAAAAATTATGAGAAAAATCAAAACAGATGAAGATAGACAGAGACTACAGGACGACCTGGACAAACTGGAGGAATGGTCTAGAAAATGGCTGCTAAAGTTCAACTTAGGAAAGTGTAAAGTAATGAAATAAGGCGAAGGGAGCAGAAGGCTGAACACAAGGTACCATCTGGGAGGTGAAATTCTGCAAGAGTCAAATAGAGAGAAAGATCTGGGGGTCGATATCAGACCGAACCTGTCCCCAGAGGCCCAGATCAAAAGGATATCATCAGCGGCATACGCTTGACTGGCCAATATAAGAACTGCCTTTAGAAACTTGTGTAAGGAATCGTTCAGGACCCTGTATACCACTTATGTAAGACCAATCGTGGAGTATGCAACTCCAGCCTGGAGTCCATACATAGTTAAACACAAGACAAAGTTAGAGAAGATTCAGAGGTATGCCACCAGACTGGTCCCGGAACTGAGAGGAATGAGTTACGAGGAAAGGCTAAGGGAGCTGAACCTCACAACCATGGAAAACAGAAGAGTAAAGGGAGACATGATAACCACCTACAAAATTCTCAAGGAAATTGACAGGGTAGATAAAAACAACTCTTTAGCGCGGGTGGAACAAGAACAAGGAGACACAGGTGGAAACTTAGTACCCAGATGAGCCACAGAGACGTTAGAAAGAATTTTTTCAGTGTCAGGGTAGTTAACAAATGGAATGCATTAATTAGTGTGGTGGTGGAGGCTGACTCCATACACAGTTTCAAATGTAGATATGATAGAGCCCAATTGGCTCTGGAATCTGTACACCAGTTGATTGACAGTTGAGAGGCGGGACCAAAGAGTCAGAGCTCAAACCCCGCAAACACAACTAGGTGAGTACAATAACTCTTCAGTTTCATGATGCAACATGATGTTAAGTTACAATTTTTACTCATTATATCGCACATGGACAATATTATTCCTTATTCAAAAACAAATAAAAACGGGTTGCAATAACATATATTTCTGTTCCGAAAGAATATTTCGGAAGGATATTACTGCGAGTTATCATTGAAGGCTGTTATTGTAGTAATTATGATAAGCAATTTCTGCAGACTGTTACAGCAAAATATTGCATAATGCATAAACAGCAAGAATTTTACTAGTTATTTGGGCAGATAATTACTACTGGCAATAACTTCTAGTTATTAGTTATGTTATAGGAACAGGTTATAAGGTCTGGTTATGTTCGCAGGTTGTTAGACTGACAACTCCACAGTATACCTGAGAATGTGACTGCCAGACGAGGGCTTTTACAGGTTACATGAGCATGTGGTTACCAGGTATACCAACATCACAGTGTACCTGACCTCTTGGTTTACCAGACAAGCAGTTCCACAATATTCAGAACTTCGTGGTTGTCAGACATGCCAGCTTCGCTGTGTACAAAACAATGTAGTTTTCAGACAAGCAGCTTTGCAGTATACATGACAACATCGTTACTAGGTTAACATCTCCAGAGTATACATGACAACATCGTTACTAGGTTAACATCTCCAGAGTATACATGACAACATCGTTACTAGGTTAACATCTCCAGGGTATACATGACAACATCGTTACTAGGTTAACATCTCCAGGGTATACATGACAACATCGTTACTAGGTTAACACCTCCAGAGTATACATGACCACCTCGTTACCAGACAAGTGAATGCCACAAAATATATAACCTTTTGTTTGCTAGAACAGCATCTTCTCATGATCACGTGCCTGTCAGGTCAGCTCAACAGTATTCATGAAAATGTGGCTGTCAGGTCAGCTCTACAGTATACATGAATACGTGGCTGTCAGGTCAGCTCAACAGTATTCATGAAAATGTGGCTTTCTGGTCAGCTCTACAATATACATGACCACGTGGTAAGCGAGCTACAAAGTATACATGATCACGTTATATCTACAGTGCAACCGTTGATTAATGCCAACATAAGTAAACACACTGGTAACCTCTGATGACCCAGAGGTCATAACAGTCTTGACACGAGTCAACGTTTTCATTCTTAAAATAACAGGAGTCTTGTATTAAGACTTTTCTCATAAGTACTTGAGGGCAGTTTTCACTCCTTAATGGTTATCACTTCCTTCAGATAAAGGTTCTTAGTGTCACTTAGTGTTGAGGTGAAGGTCTATATACAACCCGTCCTCCAAATAGAACGTCGCATTTTGACGTATGTAAATAAAAAAAAAACTGTTAAAGTGTTATTACTGTGTAGGTTAGTTAGTGTAGGTTATTACTGCAGGTTATTATACAAACAGTCTATTATTTTAGATTATTATTGCAGGTTATTAATACAACAGGCTATTATTTTAGATTATTATTGCAGGTTATTAATACAACGGGCTATTATTGTAAGTTATTACTGCAAGTTGTTAATGCAGTTGTTAATGTTGTAACAGGTAAATAGTGTAGATAATTACTGAAAGCCCTTATTATAAAAAGGTTTTTGCTGATTGTTACGTCTGATCATTTACACAAACTGATTGTTGTGGTTGGTTATTACATCAGGCTATTTCGAAAAGGTTATTAGGCTAGTTAAGACGGGTTATTGGGGCGGGGAATTACGAGGAGCTAGTTATACAGGGTGTTACAGCATGTTTTTGTGTTGAATAATTGTACTGGATATCCCCTGGAATTATTAGTGTTATTTCTGCTCGCTATTACGTCATGGTATTATGATATGTTATTACTGTAGGTTATTAAGGCGAATTATTATAGTAAATAATATTCTTATTATTAATATTATTTATAATAAATTAAAAATTAATATTATTACTTCCGGTTATTAATGTAAGTTATTGCTGTTATTCTTTACAGATGATCATTACCTGAGATCACTACGAGCGGTTATTACAGCAGGATAATACTGTAACTTCTTACAGCTAATTATTAAGATTTTATTTTACTTTATTAACTCTTAATATAAATCCCAAACTAACGTAATAAGTTTTAAAATAGACACAAGGAGCTGCATCATGGTGGAACATGATGCATCATGGTGGAACATGATGCATCATGGTGGAACATGATGCATCATGGTGGAACATGATGCATCATGGTGGAACATGATGCATCATGGCGGAACATGATGAATCATGGTGGAACATGATGCATCATGTTGGAACATGATGAATCATGGTGGAACATGATGCATCATGTTGGAACATGATGAATCATGGTGGAACATGATGAATCATGGTGGAACATGATGCATCATGGTGGAACATGATGCATCATGGCGGAACATGATGCATCATGGTGGAACATGATGCATCATGTTGGAACATGATGAATCATGGTGGAACATGATGCATCATGTTGGAACATGATGAATCATGGTGGAACATGATGCATCATGGTGGAACATGATGAATCATGGTGGAACATGATGCATCATGGTGGAACATGATGCATCATGGTGGAACATGATGAATCATGGTGGAACATGATGCATCATGGTGGAACATGATGCATCATGGTGGAACATGATGCATCATGGTGGAACATGATGCATCATGGTGGAACATGATGCATCATGGTGGAACATGATGCATCATGGTGGAACATGATGCATCATGGCGGAACATGATGCATCATGGTGGAACATGATGCATCATGGTGGAACATGATGCATCATGGTGGAACATGATGCATCATGGCGGAACATGATGCATCATGGTGGAACATGATGCATCATGGTGGAACATGATGCATCATGACGCAACTTGTTTCCAGGTTACAATTTGTACTCATAATATCTCTAACGAAAATATTATTCCTTATTCAATAACAAATAAAACCGGGTTACAATATTGAAAAAGAATTTTTCACCAGGTTATTACTGCGAGTTCTCATTAAAGTCTTTTATTGTACTAATTATGAGGAACAATTTCTGCAGGATGTTACAGGATAATATTGTCAAAGGCAAAACCAGCAAGTATTTTGAATGCTATTTTGGCATATAAATACTGCTGGTTAATAACCAGGTTAATAACCAGTGTATACATTAATAGCTGTTAAAGTTAGACATAATACCTCACCCTAATAATCTCCAGTAATAACACATAATACCCAGACACAATAACGCACAGAAATCACATCAAAGATATTTCTGCACGTAATATCTTGCAGAAATTAAAAAAAAAATGTTGTTACACCCTGTATAACAACTTCCTCATAACTCCGCGCCTCAATACCTGTCTTAAGATCCTCCCATAATAACCCGAAATAACCTCTCTTTAATAGCCTGGTGTAACCAGCCACAACAACCAACCTGTGTAAATGATCAGACTTAACAACCAGTTGTTAAAACTGGTTGTTAAGTCATAATAAAACTTGTTGTTAAAGCATAGAATGGAATAGAACTCTACGAGAAAATTCTGTTAAAGTTCCAGATTTTCGTAAAGCTAATTTTAATATCCTACGAAAGTGTTTGGGTCAAATAGCTTGGAAAGTCTTGGGCATAGGGGTAAGCCAATCTTTGAGCAAGACGTGAACATAAGAACAAAGGTAACTAGCTGTTACGACCCTGGGTTCCTCAATTGGAAACCAGAAGTCAAATTGAGCTAAAATAAACTACCTTTTAGTAGGGGGATGCATGGCGAGGTGCATTTGTCTGTATCTTAGTGCCAGACGTAAGACTATTCTTGTTTCTCAAAGAGCATTTAAAGACTGAGCTTGGGGTTGATTATTAAATAATAAAATAGGCACCAACTATGTTTACAAATACTTTTTAATCATTTGTAAAGTAAACCTGAGTAAACTTGGGATAGGAATGCTGTACGATTAGTTGAGTAGTCTGCTGGCAGCGAGTGAACTGAGGGAGGAGAGTGGAGACACTCTCTCTTCTCTGACTGGCGTTCGTGGGGGTCAAGACTTTTCTGAGCTGCTCTGAACTCCTCTACCTTTCCTCTTACTTATTTTCCTTACCTTAAGTTAAGTACCGGTTTGTAAGTGTGCCTACTCTGGAACTGAACGATTTGTGTAGACCTGTGGTAGTATTTGCCAGTGTTTGGGTACCCCTAAGTGTAGGGTTGTGTTGTGTTAGAATACCACGTGGTCTCACTACCCTAAGCTGCATCAAGCTTCAGTTTCTTAACCAGTAGTACTTTACCCTTGCTTGTGTTCAGTGTAAAACCTTGTATCCTGCCTATGTGGACCAAGGCTTTTAACGTAAGATAGTGTGGTATCTTACGGATATCCTAAATCCTTGTTGTTTTCAGGCCGCCAGTGAGAAACAAGCTCGATGATTATCCACAGGACGTTTTCCCAACGACCCGTCATCTTAACCGACTTCGATCCCATGCATGAGGAGAATGTTAGTGCCCAAAAAATTCCAAGATCTGCTTTGTTGGCGGAAGTATCTGTTTGCTCTTCATTAATATGAAGATCGTGCACGTCTTTCTCTATAGTTTCCAAAAGATGAACTACAGAGATTTTAATGGGATCGATCTTCGACACAGCTGCGAGGAATGGCAGGAGATTAGAGGTGGTATTTTCGTTGGCCGTCATTCTTAAACGCAGATAAAGACTCTTCCGAAAAATATGTCTGAGCTACTAGATTAATAGATGATTCCCTATGACTGGGATTGCCCGAATAAGAATCAGTTATTCCAAGTCGAGGCTATATAACCCTGGAAGGAGAAAGTGAGGTGAGATTAAATTAGTGAGGGTGAGAAGAACATAAGAATTAAGGTAACTGCAGAACGCCTATTAGCAGCTCCTATTTACAACCACCCAATCTTATTCATATATATGTCTAACCTACGCTCTAAACAATCAAGGAATCCTACTTCAATTACGTTGCGCAGTAATTGGTTCCACATATCAGTGATTGGCGGGTTGGACATGTATATAAGTGGGATTGGGTGGTTATAGATAAGAGCTGCCTCGTATCGGCCAATAGGCCTTCTGCAGTTGCCTTTGTTCTTATGTTCTTATATCACCAACCCTGTTACCGATCCAGTATATACTCTGGTCTTTCCTAAATCTAAACTTATTTAATTTATACCCATTGTTTCTTGCTCTGTGTTGATACTTTTAATGCTCTATTAATATCCCTTTTGTTATGCACATTTATCCACTTGTACACAGCTGTCATATCACCCCTAATTATTTGCCTCTCTAGAGTATGTAATTTAAGAACATAAGAATAAAAGTAACTGCAGAAGGCCTATTGGCCCATACGAGGAAGCACCCTTTTTTTAACGACTCAATGCTACTCATTTACGTGTCCAAACTCACATTTTAAAAAATCAAGGAACCCCACCACCTCTACCACCACGTAATAGGATCTACAAATCAACAACCCTGTTACCGAACCAGTATTTATCCAGGTCTTTCATAAAGCTAAACTTATGTAATTTATACCCATTGTTTCGTGTAATGTTTCGTTTATATCCCCTTTGTTATGCCCATCCATCCACTTGTACACCTCTGTCATGTCACCCTTAATTCTTCGTTTTTAGAGAGAATGTAATTTAAGCTTTGTCAATCTTTCTTTATGTGACAGGTTTCTAATTTGAGGGATTAAATTTGTCATCCTACGCTGGACACGTTCTTATGAATTTATATGGGAATTGATGTGGCACTCTATCAAAAATTTGTTTGGGGCACTGAGGATTTGTTTGTTCATGTTTAACAAATTTGCTATCTTTTTATTCCAGGGGTGGTATTAGGGGTGCTATATTAAGATGGATTAGAGCATGGCTATACAAAAGGAAACTAAGAGTTAGTATAAATGGGGTTAAGTCAGAGTGAGAAAATGTTGTAAGTGGAGTGCCTCAAGGCTCTGTCCTGGAACCTCTGTTGTTTATAATATATATAAATGATTTAGATTCAGGTTTGAGTAGCAACATTTGTAAATTTGCCGATGATACAAAAATCGGTAGGGAAATTAACACAGCAGAAGACTCACTATCATTTCAAGTTGATCTAAATAGGGTTTTGAAATGGTCAAAGGATTGGCAGATGCAATTTAATGCTGATAAATGTAAAGTTCTGAAGGAGTTGCGTGTTGGACGCGGTCGTGATTGGGTCCCAATCACGAGCGTGATTGGGTGTTTTGAGTGAGTTCCCGCGGAGGTGGCCGGTGTCATGGCGGCTGCTGGAGGCGCACGTGGCGTCTCTCGTACAACCATCGACGATACCTTAGAAGATGTTGGAAAACCCCTACTGCATACCACAAAATTGGATCCTGAACGTCACCCGGTCATAGAAGAGGAGCCCGAAGGAGAATTCTTGGACAGCAAACACCATAGTAAGGCAAACAGACTGGAGGCAAAGCGCCGCCATTTATCAGAAGTAAACAGAAATGAAGCCGACGCCATGCGGCCTCAGTATCAACACCCACCGCTCAACAAAGGTAGGCCAAGCTCTTCTGAGTTACAAACCTTTATCATTGCTTTTGAGGGCGAAGATAAGAGTATTTTCCGAAATAGTAGGGCACAAAGCATCCTATATAATGCCATTCCCCAAAATTCGGAATCGACGTGCACAATATCAGACCAAATAAACTAAAGAACCTGATTGCAGTGGATCACAAACACAGCGCGGAACTGGAGATTTCAAACATTACTGACATCTGTTGTTACAAAGTTAAGTGCTATAAACCACTAGGAGACAGATTAGTGAAATATGTAATCCGGCATGTTGTAGACATCAGCGCAGAAGACATTAAGGCACAACTCAAGACGAATGGCATCCCACTCTATGAAATCAAAAAATTTATGCGACGAACGAACGGAGAACTGAGTGATACAGGCACCGCCCTGCTTACTTTTCTGGACTACGTTCCCCCTGATAGGATTTGGTTAAACGGCTTCCTCCACAAACTAGAGGTGTATGTTCCGCGTCCCACCCAATGTTTTAAATGTAAGGGTTTTAACCATACCTCGAAGGGCTGCACTAAAGATATCAAATGTGGGAAATGCTCTGGTTCCCCACTACACACAAGACTGCATCGGATACACTCACCTGCTCAAACTGTGGTGGCGATCATGACATCACATTTAAACAATGTCCTTTCTTACGTAGCAGCAGCAGCGAAAATGAAGGTTCCCCCCTACCACCAACCTGCTATACAGCAGTGCATTAAAACAACCTTCCTCAGCCCATCACCAACCTCTACCTCACACTCAACCACAACCTTCGCTTGTACCGGATATCCCTGTCTCCGACAATCCTGCAACCCCAGGGTACAACCATCTCTCACAAAACGCGCAACTGAATCCTGATTTAGTTGAAACTCTCGTCACTCGCATCGAAAATGATCTTATTGAAACGATCGTCACTCGCATCGAAAATGCACTGGAAAAGACCCTGGACCGACTCCTAACAAAATTTGTTGCCCAAGTACCACAACCCACCCCTGATGGCTGACCCAACAGACCCCCCATCAACAGCTACAGACACTGACATCCGCCCAAATAAAGTTACCAATGCTAGACACACATTGTTTGATCAGATGATGGAAAAACTCCTAATTACCTCCTTAGCGCGCCTCACCAAAACCACTCCCCAGGCTGACGTGCCACAAACCCCAACCACCAGTACCAAGAGTAAGACACAGCCATCATCCACATTTAGGTATCCAACTCGTACCACTATTGGCGCACCAAAGAAAACAGACACATCCACAACCCAAACATCCTAAATGGCTCTCCTAACCTTCATGACCTTGGAACGCAAAATGCGTCAAAACATCCCTCACAGAACTTAAAAAATTCCTCTACTCATCCAAACCGGACTTAGCATTTATCAACGAATCCTGGCTCACTCCCAAACAATATCCCGTATTTAAAAACTTTCAGATGCACAGACTGGAAAGACCCAACCGTATGGGGGGTGGTATTTTCCTTCTAACACGAAGTAATATGACATGTAAACCTGTAACACTAACGTATTTTGTGAACGGCAAATTAGAAGTTCTAGCATGCCTAATACCTTATAATGGTACACACATATCCTTTCTGGGTATATACAACCCTGGAGGCACAATAAACTCAAATGAACTGGAATTTTATCTTAACCAATTACGACACCCGATCATTGTTACAGGTGATCTCAATGCTAACCACCCCACATGGAGTAGAGGTACCCAAAATACTGCAGGCATCGATCTGTACAACTACTTAGACACTACACCATATACTCTTCTTTCGCCGCCCTACCTTGCAACCTACTTTAACTACAGAACCAATTATGAAGCCTCACTGGACATCTGCTTTGACTCTGCACACTTTCAACATGAACTACAGTTTCATACTGGACCAGATATTGGTAGTGACCACAAACCCCTCATTATAAAATTTACTAACTTTCAGCCACCAACCCACCCACTTACGCTTCCCAAGTAGAACATTAAGTACCTAGACAAGAAAAAAGGAGCTGATACTGTCCGCCTCCCAGACACAGACGAAGTAGACCCTAACAAGCGCCTGTCCATAAATTCTGCAGCCACCCAAATGCTCAAGAAAACTTCAGGACATAGGTCCAACAAACCACTTAAATCGTGGTGGAACGCGGAATGTGCACGAACAGTCGCTTTACGCCGACGAGCTATCCAAAAACAAAGACGTCAACCCTCCCTACAGAACTGGGTCAATCTCCGGCGGGCTACAGCAGCGGCCAAAAAAACCATACTATCAGCAAAACGAGCATCATGGGCAACATTCTGTGATAGCCTCACACCCACAACGCCACACTCAAAAGTCTGGGCTACATTTAACAGCATTAAAGGTCGCCCAACATTCCCTTCGTTCCCCCTGATGATCAACGGTTCACTCTGTCAAACACCTCAGGAGCGTGCAAATGTTCTCGCTGAATGCCTTAAAGTTACCCTCTCAACACCCTTCCTTAATGCCCAAGAACTCTCCCTCAGACAAGAAATTGACCGTGCCATACCGCTGCCCATGCTCGGCGTCGACAACATGTACACCTTAAGCGAGCTACGATTGGCCTTAAAACGCCTACCTCTTGGCAAGGCACCTGGAGAGGATGGAATTCCATATGAACTCATCAAATATCTTCCACCGACTGCACACAGCAGTCTTCTAAACTATTACAATCTATGCTGGACTCACGGAAATATTCCTTCACAATGGCAGACCAGTATTATTCTTCCGTTCCTTAAACCAGAAAAAGACCCATCCCAACCTGCGTCATACAGACCTATCTCCCTACTATCATGCCTCAGTAAAGTCATGGAAAGGCCAGTACATACTAGCCTCCAATGGTACCTAGAGTATAACAATATTATACCGTCACTCCAAGCTGGATTTCGACCGCAATGCTCCACGCTAGATCAAATACTCTGCCTTGAACATGAAATCTGCACCTCCCTCAGAAGCAGTAAATATTGTCTTGTTGTCTACCTAGACCTCAAAGGAGCTTTTGATAGCATTCCTCATACTTGCCTCCTCGCAAAGCTTGCACGTTTAGGCGTACAGGGAAGATTACTTTTATGGTTACAGTCCTATCTCACAAACAGGACCTCCAAAGTTTTTATACAAGGCGAGTTTTCCGATGGCATCCCAATACAACAGTTGTCCCACAAGGCTCCATAATAAGCCCAACCCTATTTGCCGCATTCTTAGCAGATTTGCCTAACACCCATCCTGTTCACCTCTCGGCGTACGCCGACGACTTAACATTGTATTATTCAGACAATGCCCTACCAAATACAGTCTCTACAATGCAAACAGCACTGGACCACCTCATAGATTGGACACAACAATGGGGCCTTCAAGCCAGTACTACCAAAACCTGCTATCAGATTTTCACTAAAAAAAGACTACTTCATCTACCCACCCTCACAATACACAACACTCCCATCCAACACGTTCGAGAACATAAATATCTTGGCATGCGCTTAGACTCCCCCTTACTTACCTGGAAAGCACACATTCAACACCTTAAACAGACGACACAACCCCGACTCGCCATACTTAAAGCCCTCACTGGCACCACCTGGGGAGCGCACCATAAAATCTTGCTCCGTTTCTATACAACCTACATTCGCAGCCAACTAGACTATTGTTGCCAAGCATATGCGTCGGCGGCGCCCACTAACCTAGAGAGCCTCGAGGTCATACAAAATAATGCCATGCGACTTATATGTGGCGCAATGCGTTCAACTCCAATCCTCGGACTTTACGGGGAAACAGGCCTCACAAGCCTAGCCACCAGACGAGACATTATGTGTGCCAACTATCTGTCACTCTGTACCACTGCTCACCAGACACACCCATACAGATAAAAAATTAACCCAACAGTTAACCCATATAACCCCCGCTCCCCAACCATTCACTCGCAACAACGTTTCCTCACACGGGCTACAAATAACCTCAATATAGACCTCTCCCTACTCCAAAACTGTGAAACCCAACTTCCTGTTCTCCCCATTCCACCCTGGCTTTATACAACTCCTAACACAGCAATACAACTCGAAGACAACATTCCAAAATCTGTACCAAACTCAGCCATAGCCTCAGTCTTTGTCTCAACAATGAAAAATTGCTACCCAAATACCACAGAGATTTACACAGATGGGTCTCGCATCTTCATGAACAACGTACCCTCGGTCACTTGCGCTGTATGGATACCAGAATACCATCTCAAGCAGGGATGGCGGTTACCAAGCCAACTATCTATTTTCACAGTGGAATTATATGCCTTGTATCAAGCTCTCCAAATCATCACAACATTACCAGTTGGGATATATACAATCTGTAGTGACTCCAAGAGCGCGATTCAAGCAATTTCGTACTCTTCGAAAACATGCAAGGAGATTGTCTACCCATGCCTTCAACTTCTTCACAAACATCAATTGAACGGTTATGACACCTCTATCCAATGGGTCCCAGCACATTGTGGTATTCTCCATAATGAACTAGTAGACCAGCAAGCCAAAGCAATGCACGACACGCCTCACCATACCCGTCATCCAATTACCCATGTTGCACGTAAAGGAGCCTTCAAAGATACCATCTCCCAGGATTTTGCAACAAACTGGAAAACGTTATGCTCACCTTTGCACTATGGGTCCATTAAAAAGAAATGGGAAACTTGGAAACATGTCCGATATAAAAGCAGAGAAATTGATGTAACGATGACCAGATTAAGGCTGGGACACAGCAAACTAGCAGCACACAGCTCTAAGTACAGAACAGACATCAACGAACTCTGTACTCACTGTCAGGTGCCTGAAACAGTCGAATACTATCTCCTGCACTGCTTCCAACATTATAGTGCCAGAGTAAATTTCAAACAAGTTTTTATCGCACTTAAAATGCCCTTCACCATCGAGCATATATTAGGAGGTGGCGACCACTCGTTACAAGAAAAATACCAAATAGTCACAGCACTGGCTAAATATCTGCAGTCGACCAACAAATTGGGTCACATCTGACCCGCGCCACATTTATACCTGGCGCCACCAACAGCTAAACACAGAAAACAACTGCCTCGTCGCAACACCAAGGATCAGCTGACGCCATAAACACAACACACCGCCCTACGGTGCGGCAAGTCTCCCTCAAACACACCTCTGTTTTAATCACCGTTCCTCTATCTACAGCACAACGCAACAAGCACCTTGGTAGCTCCGATCATCTTCAACATAAACGCGTCCAACAACATCAGTACTGGTGCAGTCATTCGGGAGGACAAACCCCCTCATGCACCTACTATCTGTAACTATCGGTAACTGCACCTACTATCAACAAGAAGAAGAAGAAGAAAGTTCTGAAGCTATGTAAATATAGTAGTTACAAGATACGAGCCGGATGGTGCTGAGATTGTGAAGTCGGATTGCGAAAGGTATCTGGGAGTTATGATTAGTAAGAATTTAAAACCAAAGGATCAATGCATGAATGTTCGTAATAAGGCAAATAGGACACTGGGATTTAATAAACGAAGTTTTAGTAACAAGACACCTGGTGTTGTTCTTCAGCTATATCTTTTTTTCTGGTTAGGCCCCATTTAACTAAAATAAATTGTTACGAGCAAGGGAGGAATCCCGATCATATGTGGCATAATTCCAAGGAAGGGAGTTAGAAATGAATGGTTGTCGAGGCCAACTGGTGTCAATTGCCGGCTGGAAAGATATTGCAAATCAAATGCCATATCTTTCATAGACAACTGGGAATACTTCTTTGGAAGAAATTAAATGTATGCTCGGGATGGGGGTGCATCTATCGAGGGCTGGAGTTGTTGCAAACTCGTTGGAGCCAGTTGTTGGAGGCGTTTGTTTGGGTTTAAACTGTTAGCAGATAGTGGTATGGGAATTGATATGGAGGAAAAAGGTAATAAAAATATGGGTTTGTAGGAGAAAGAAATTGGCAAAATGATCAGGGAAAGAGTTGGGCCTCAAAATACCAATACACTTACGGTATATTACACTAACAGTAGAAGTCTAAGAAACAAAATAAACGAATTAAATGCTCTTGTCTGTACAGAAAAAATAGATATTATTGCACTTACCGAAACGTGGATGAATGTTGAAAATAGGGAACTATTAGCTGAATATCAAATAAATGGATTTAAACTATTTCACACAGATAGATATATTAGACGACGGAGGGGAGAAGCAATATATGCTTAGGACAATTTGAAATGTAATCTCAAAGAGAGAATCAAAAGTCGAGTTACACACAGAAACTATTTGGATAGAATTAAAAGAAAAAGCAAATATTTTTATAATAGGAGTTATATATAGGCCAATTTAGACAGAATGGAAGCAAAGCATCTATGGGATGAAATATCTAGAGCGTCTAGGTCTAAAAGTATTTGTACATAAAGAAGTATAAAGTATAAAGAACAGGAAATAAGGAAGCAGAAGATTTTATAGAAATAATTGACGATTGCTTTCTTACGCAACACATTAAGGAACCAACATGGAAAAATAACATTTTAGATTTAGTGTTAACTAAACATACAGATTAATGACATCGAAATTGGGAGCGTACTACGGAACAGTGATCACAAAGAAATCAGATTTAGCATAGAATAGAATAGAACTCTACGAGAAAAGTCTGTTAAAGTTCCAGAATTTCGTAAAGCTAATTTTAATATCCTACGAAAGTGTTTGGGTCAAATAGATTGGAAAGTCTTGGGCATAGGGGTAAGCTAATCTTTGAGCAAGACGTGAACATAAGAACAAAGGTAACTAGCTGTTACGACCCTGGATTCCTCAATTGGAAACCAGAAGTCAAATTGAGCTAAAATAAACTACCTTTTAGTAGGGGGATGCATGGCGAGGTGCATTTGTTTGTATCTTAGTGCCAGACGTAAGACTATTCTTATTTCTCAAAGAGCATTTAAAGACTAAGCTTGGGGATGATTATTAAATAATAAAATAGGCACCAACTATGTTTACAAATACTTTCTAATCATTTGTAAAGTAAACCTGAGTAAACTTGGGATAGGAATGCTGTACGATTAGTTGAGTAGTCTGCTGGCAGCGAGTGAACTGAGGGAGGAGAGTGGAGACACTCCGCCTTCTCTGACTGGCGTTCGTGGGGGTCAAGACTTTTCTGAGCTGCTCTGCACTCCTCTACCTTTCCTCTTACTTATTTTCCTTACCTTAAGTTAAGTTAAGTACCGGTTTGTAAGTGTGCCTACTCTGGAAGTGAACGATTTGTGTAGACCTGGGGGTAGTATTTGCCAGTGTTTGGGTACCCCTAAGTGTAGGGTTGTGTTGTGTTGTGGTAGAATACCACGTGGTCTCACTACCCTAAGCTGCATCAAGCTTCAGTTTCTTAACCAGTAGTACTTTACCCTAGCTTGTGTTGAGTGTAAAACCTTGTATCCTGCCTGTGTGGACCAAGGCTTTTAATGTAAGATAGTGTGGTAAAGTAATTATTATTGTTGTTATTGGTGTGAATGTATATGGGAGGTTGTTAAGGGGTTAATAAATTAGTATGTTAGTTAAAGGAGTATCCATTCTTCCTGTGTAGGAGATCTATGATCAACCTCTAGGCTGCCCTTATCTTGTAGGTAATTAATATTCACTGTGGATATTTTATTTGGGGGCCGGGCCTTTTAGATCTCCCATATTTGATAACTCTTAATGCTAACTACTGCCCCCACATCCATGTTATACTAGATCCCCCTAGTACAGTGGACACGTTCTAGTTAATTTATATCCATTCTATAGTACGGTGGCCAAAATTGAGCTTCATAATCTAAATGGATCCTAACCCTAGTGTTACGGCGCTCTCGGGTCGCAACCGGGTTCTTTCTCTGATGTTGTTAGAGGTAGGGTATCCGGCCCCAAGCCAGTAGTGGCTTTCAAGGGATGTGATCAGTAACGCAAGTAAATTAAAGGGGAAGGGAGACAAAGGCAAAAAAACTTAATATAATTATTACCGTCACCATAAATAAAATATAAAAGATTACACAAGGGGGGGGGGGTTAAACACTATTATACACAACGTAGTCTTCCTCTGAAGACTCTGGACGTTCACGGTGCTCAACAAGGCTAAGCTCTTAGTCCTCTTGTGGCCTTATGATGAATCCTTCGATTCTCTTGAGTCTACCCTGGCCACAGGCCAGCCAAATCACAGTTCCACTGGGGGCACCGTCGTGGAGGCCGTCAACCACAAATCCAGCCCGTAGCTGGCAGGTTCCAATCAGCAACGCTGGTTAGGCCACTCCACGATCGATACTAAGGTCGCGCCCTAGTCAGGAGCCTCGTGTGATCCCACAGGTCACTCTCCTTTCCACAACACCCCAGTGGTTAAGTGTCTCCACCAGTCGGTCCCGGGTATGACAATCCCTCAACTGCCACTTCACAGGCAGGCTAACACCACAGTGTTCATCCGGGGGGCGACTCACAGCTGCTGCAGCATATACTTGGAGACAAGACCGCTGCCTTGGGTAGACTGATCCAACTTCCATTACAGCAGTCCCAGGTCGACTCTGTAATCAGACACGTCATCAGTAATAGGAACACACTAGGGCACCTTACTTACAGGCTTAGACACAAACGCCCGCCTATCCATTCCATAGATGGCGTTGCTGTCTAAGCGTCACCTCACCAGAGGTCAGCAGCGGCTGTGTTATGAGCTGATCAGGACGGGAAACTAGCCCTTGTGGCCAGTATATCTCGTCCTAACTAGGTTGCGTCGTCCATTTGGAGGGGGTTTCGGGAGCTGACCCACAGATGGCGCGGTCGTCACTGCTCTGTGCTCGGACGCTGGGCTCGGGTCCGTAACACCTCCCCACCAAAAGGAATTTGGTTTGGGGTTCTATAAAGAGAAACACAAACCAAATTAGTACGGGGACACAACTCCAAATGGACTCACGTACACTAAGAACTGGAATGGCGAGGATGTCTTGTCCACAGAACTGTTCTACTGGGAAACACAAAGGAAACTTGTCGATGGACGGCAATGATTTGCCTGATGTGACTTCCCACACCTTCATTGAGACGGCAAGCAGGGACCTAACCATCTCACGTGTCTCGAGTAGGGATCGGTATAGACTCGATCTCGGGCGACTCAACACCTCCCTGTGTCGTGGCACCGTTGATGGCTGGTTACAGACGGTATTTCTAGTACCGGTCCGGCGGTCCTTCAGGGAGACGGGAACCTGGAATACAGGGGTTGGATTATTTAGAGTGACAGCGACAGTTAAATCAGCACTCACAGCATACGCCTCTACTAGGCTCACACCTAGTTCCAACAGGGCTGCTCGTACATCGAGGATGGCATTTGCTCTGCCACCGTCAGGTCGACCAACGTTCCGCATAACGCTGAATCCAGGCTCAGCAATCACACGGGGGGGTGTCAACCTGTCGGAAACAGTCACTCTTAATGTCACATCTCATACCTCCCGTATCTACCATCACCTTCCAGGTCCCTTCTTCGACTGCACTACTCACAGTGCACGTCTCCAATCCCTGGGGTCTCTTCACGATGTTCATGGGAGCCATCATCTGTCGGGTCGTCCACTGGTCCTTACTGAGAACACACACAAGAACAAAAAATACCGCTAGGAAACATTTGGTTAACTGAGGGATAAGCTTCCCGAGCTTGTCATGTCCATAGCCGGCTATATCCACTAGCCTAGTTTGGACCGAAGAGGGCACTAGAACCTTTGTACATACTTCACATACCTCCGACGTCTGGGGAATCTCTGACTGGTTCAATGAACGCTGTACCCTGCCATACCGCAAGTACTCATCTGCCTTCACTCCAGACTCTTTGGTATCCGTGGGTGCTTGTACACGAGGCCTCTCTTCTTGCTCAGTCGCTTCTGACATCGTAACCGCATGTTCCTCGTCGGGAGAAGAATCAGGAGACTCTGCTATAATACTGTAGACTCTGTCGTCAATCTGTAGGCGAGAGGAAGGATTAAACATATTTAATTCCGGGTCTGTCTGTACCTGGATATTACCACTGCCTGTCGTTACCTCGGACCTTGCTGTTCCGGCTGACTCGTCCGCGACCTTGGGATGATTGTTGCTCCAATCTGTCACCAAGTCGTTGGCTAGTACCACGTCAATCCCAGCTATAGGGAGGGTATCGACTACTGCCAACGCACATGTGCCGCTGAAGTAAGGCGAGTCGAGATGTATCGGCACTAAGGGGGCGATGTACTGCGTCCTAGGAAACCCAACCAGGACAACCCTTGGTCTCCCATCCACACTTACTCCCTCGGGTAACGAGTTTTTCACGATCAGGGACTGGGCTGCTCCACTATCTCTGAGCACTACAACTGATCTACCAGTATGATCACTCGTTACATACCCTCTTGAAGTGTGAGGGGAAAACAATCTGGATTCTTCCTGACTAGTCATCAGGGACGGGGTTCCCTCTGGTGGTGTCACACAGCTCACTAACATCACCTCCCTACGTGGGCCGCTACCTCTTCTGCCTCGGCACATTGCAGCTACGTGCCCTTTCTGCCCACAAGTCCAGCACACCATATTCCTCCTCGGACTCCGGTGTTTCGGACTGTTAGGACTGGTCCTTCGAGGGCTACTAGGGGGCGTCTTCACAGCGCTTTGTGGGACGGGTCTCTCCTCTTCCTGATGAGGTTTGTCAAACCGGCGTGGGTAATTCCTCGGGACGTACTTAACAGAAGGCCTATGCGTCAGGATGTATTCCTCAGCCATGGTGGCTGCCGCACTTAAGGTCTCCACCTGCTGCTCCTCTAAGTACGTCTTCAGGTCTCCGGACAAACAATCCTTGAAGTCCTCTAACAGTACGAGCTGCTCGAGGTCTTCTTTGGTCTCCACCTTCCGAGAGGCACACCATTCCTGGAAAAGTCGCTCCTTGATTGTGGCGAATTCGGTGAAAGTGTGCTCTGAGGTCTTTTTCAGGTTCCTGAACTTCTACCTGTATGCCTCGGGTACCAATTGGTACGCCATGAGCACCACCTTCTTCACCTTGTCGTAATCGCCAGTCATCAAGGGACAACGTGGAGTAGGCTATTTGGGCCTTCCCAGTCAAGACAGACTTTATCATGATGGCCCAATTCTCCCTTGGCCACTCCAAAGAGGCAGCGACTTTCTCGAAGGCTGCGAAGAACTTCGAAACTTCCTTTTCGTTGAACTTCGGGACCATTTTGATGTTCCACACCGGATCGAAAAGACTTGTGTCCGTCGTTTGCCTCCGACCACCGCCTAACCGCAATACTTCTAGCTCATGTTGTTTCTCCTTTTCTTTTTCTTCTCTCTCTCGCTCTTCTCTCTCTCTCGTTTCTCTGCTCTTTCTCGTTCTTCTTTTTCTCTTTCTCGTTCTTCTCTTTCTCGTTCTCGTTTCTCTTTCTCGCTCTTCTTTCCTTTCTTCTAATTCTAAACGCCTCATCTCTAATTCTTTATCTTTCAATTCTCGTTCTATTTCTAATTTCTTCCATTCTATCTCACGATTAATTTCCAAGGCACGCATTTTTACGGTAAGTAAACTTATATTTAGCTCACCTGCATCGCTGTCAATGTCACTGCCTTTATCTTCCTTTTCAGTGGAAGCTACTTCCTCACTTTCTTTTGTACCTTGTGCCTCACTTTCATGTTTCTCATCGGCCTTCAAATGCCGGTGAACCTTGGACAAGATCTCCACACGGGAATCACTGGCACGTATCTTGATCTCCAGGTAGGCACTCACCAGTACGAGTTCCTGTTTGCCCAGATATTTTAATCTGGCAAGACAGTCCTCCCTGTTCAGAAAAGCCTGAACATCGTCCAGATCGTCGATGGTCGATTTTTCTGCCATTGTCACCGAAATGGAAAACTAGCACTTAACACACCGCTTCACTTTAGCACTCAACGCACCGAGCACTCTTCTACGTCAATATTGCACTTTATCGCACCAAACACTGCACTTGCCAATATCGCACGTAATTACACCGGGCACCGCGCTACACAATATTGCACTTAATCACAGCGAGCACATCGCACTACAATATTGCACTGAACCACACCAAGCACCGCACTACACAATATTGCACTTAATCACAGCGAACACCGCACTGCACAATATTGCACTTAGTCACTCCGAGCACCGCACAGGACGTATAACGTCCTAATAGTCACACACAGGGGGAATTATTTACAGGGATTACGCCACTTCACCATCCCTGTCAAACATACTTGACAAGGGGTCGGATCCCGCTGGGGATGCCAATTATGTTACGGCGCTCTCGGGTCGCAACCGGGTTCTTTCTCTAATGTTGTTAGAGGTAGGGTATCCACTACTGGCCCCAAGCCAGTAGTGGCTTTCAAGGGATGTGATCAGTAACGCAAGTAAATTAAAGGGGAAGGGAGACAAAGGCAAAAAAACTTAATATAATTATTACCGTCACTATAAATAAAATATAAAAGATTACACAAGGGGGGGGGGGTTAAACACTATTATACACAACGTAGTCTTCCTCTGAAGACTCTGGACGTTCACGGTGCTCAACAAGGCTAAGCTCTTAGTCCTCTTGTGGCCTTACGATGAATCCTTCGATTCTCTTGAGTCTACCCTGGCCACAGGCCAGCCAAATCACAGTTCCACTGGGGGCACCGTTGTGGAGGCCGTCAACCACAAATCCAGCCCGTAGCTGGCAGGTTTCAATCAGCAGCGCTGGTTAGGCCACTCCACGATCGATACTAAGGTCGTGCCCTAGTCAGGAGCCTCATGTGATCCCACAGGTCACTCTCCTTTCCACAACACCCCAGTGGTTAAGCGTCTCCACCAGTCGGTCCCGGGTATGACAATCCCTCAACTGCCACTTCACAGGCAGGCTAACACCACAGTGTTCATCCGGGGGGCGACTCACAGCTGCTGCAGCAAATACTTGGAGACAAGACGGCTGCCTTGGGTAGACTGATCCAACTTCCATTACAGCAGTCCCAGGTCGACTCTATAATCAGACACGTCATCAGTAATAGGGACACACTAGGGCACCTTACTTACAGGCTTAGACACAAACGCCCGCCTATCCATTCCATAGATGGCGTTGCTGTCTAAGCGTCACCTCACCAGAGGTCAGCAGCGGCTGTGTTATGAGCTGATCAGGACTGGAAACTAGCCCTTGTGGCCAGTATATCTCGTCCTCACTAGGTGGCGTCGTCCATTTGGAGGGGGTTTTGGGAGCTGACCCACAGATGGTGCGGTCGTCACTGCTCCGTGCTCGGACGCTGGGCTCGGGTCCATAACACCTAGCAAGATTGAACTGAAGAGCTGACAAATATTGCAAATCAAATGCAATATCATTCATAGGTAACTGGGAACACCTCTATGGAAGAAATGACATGTATGCCCGGGATGGGGTGCATCTATATGGTTCTCTACAAAGACCTGCGAATTTTTTCTTATATTCAATATGAGGTCTTGACTAGAAAATATTTTCTTTTGAAAATGGGGAAACAATAAGAAAATAGGTTGAATATGCCATTACTGAAAACGGGCTTACTATGGAAAGATTTTGAATTACGTCCTTATGTATTAGGCCTTGACGGAAGGCGGCTTCTTTATTCCCTTGACAAAAATATTGAAAATGGGAATAAATAAACCATATCAGAAAACGGTCTAATACAATGAAGATTGTGAGTAGATAACGTCATTGACCATTAGCAATGTCTGTGCAGGGTCACCAGGGAAACGAAATTTTGGTGTGACGGAAGCATGCAGTTTAATCCTCTTGAGCGAAGTGCCAGGGGACAAAAACTGTCCGTTAAAATCCAAGAAATAAAATCACGACTTACTGACCGGCAGTCACCGTTTTTACATTACACCAGTGTTGTGGAAGGTTACTAATGTGGTTCCAATTTTTCAAGAGAGGAGATACATCTCTTATGTCAAACTATCGGCCAATTAGCTTCACGTCTATTGATAGAAAGTTGCTTGAACCAATAATTGCAAATACCATCCGCCTTCACCTTCAAAAACATAAATTAATAAATTATTCACAACATGGGTTTACAATTGGCCATTCATGTTTAACAAATTTGCTATTATTTTATTCCAGCATAATAAGTGAAGTTGTGTCCCTGTACTTTGGGAAAGATTTTTAATAGTGTCTCATGAAAGAATGATTAAAAAGATAGAGGCTCATGGTATTGGGGGTGCTACAGTAGGTGCTTTCCTCCATATGCTGAGACACCCTTCTTCAGATCGAAGAACGAACCTACTCCACTGGGACTTCCAACAGCGTGGCGATCGCTGAGATGTTTGTGCATGTGGCCTTTGAATTAGCAATTGTCTATAAAGACCGCTCATATATTACTGATATATTGACAACATTGTTGACGTTATGACCACTGGCGAGCAACATCTTCACACTTGCTTTGTCTGGGCAACTTGAAATTTACATTAGAGCATAACAGTTCAACAATAAATTTCCTGGATATAACAGTGTTCATTGGCAACATGAGTTGGCGACTCTAAACTAAGGCGAACTACAAACCCCACAAATCTCCATACCTATTTGAAGTTTGATTCAAGGCGCCTCCACATGAAGGCGTACTACAAACCCACAAATTTCCACACCTATATGAAGTTTGATTGAAGCCACTCTGAAGACTTCCCTGCCATACTCTCCTGACCTCCGCCTAAAGACAATAAACAGCACGGATGAAACATTGCAGCCGCAGCTACAGGATCTCTGGGACAAGTTCAGAGGTTATCCGGATATACGCAAAGCCAGAGTAAGCTGACAACACAAACCCGAGCTCAACTCCCCGAACCTCCGACTCCAAAACAAGAAGATAAGAGATGGATCCCCCTCGATTTTTTCCCCCAGGCTTAGCAACACATCTGAAGCAGAAAATTACCTGAATATGGTTCTGGACGAAGGAGACATACAAGGAACATCCATCCAGGCTGAACTTCCCTAGAGATCCTCTTATGATAGCCTGGAATAAATATCTCAGAGACCACGTGGTCTGAGCAGGTCTAAGACAGGAGACCCAGCCTGCAAAGGGAAGGAACTAGGTATGCAGCAGAACTAGCCTTCCTACCCTTACCTACCAGTGGAACAAATTTTTGGTTTTCCTACAGGGTTAGAGGAGCGGTTAGAAGGGGCCCTTGATGCCAAGGACGATTGAAATGTCGTCGTCTCGCCAATTTCTCGTGTGTGATGTGGTCAGCATTAATGCTTTCCATAGTCAACAGTACCAAATTCTACTTTATAATTGTACATAACGTTTATGTATGTTCGATGTTATATTACAAAAAGTAATATCTAAACAAGAGGATGGGTTTTAAATACACACCCCAGCCTAGGTCCATGGGAAATAATTACGGACAAAAAAATTTAATAGTAAAATACTGAGAACTTGAGTCGAGTCATCTTATACTACTGTTAATCCTATGCCATATATCACACTGATGTTATGAAAAAGGCATAAGGGTATTAATAATTGATAAAGGTATCATCTCGTACTACAGATGGGTCCCATGCATATTTGTATGCGGCTAGCCCATAACTTTGGATGGACAAATAGTCACAAATATTCTCTCAATTGTGTAGATAAAAACATATTTCCCTTCATTGTTCTCATCTACACAACAATTCTCTCAGTTGTGAAGATAAATACATATTTACCTTCATTGTTCTCATATAAGAGCTCTTCAATAAACCAAATTATTAATTTTTCTAGCATATTCATTTTTTGTTGTTGGTGGCAATGACAACAAATCATATTTTGTAATTTTATTAATTAAAAAACTTCCACATAATTCAATCAATAACATTGTGATTAACAATTCATATATATATATATAAGTGCGTCAATTATTAGACACTAATAATCATGAGTAAAACTGCAAAAGCAATTTCTGCAATTCACAGTCGCAACTTTTCACATCAATACTGTTCAAGTAGTCTGTACTACTATCAACGTTCCCAGCGCTTCTGCTATCGATCTCTCTGTTAATCTCATCGCTGTTTATGTTTACGTCACTATAGATAACGATATTTTCGAGTGAAGCGTTTCTCCATGCAAAAATTTCAGCCTGTAACTCGGGTAGGCGACTGTATGAGCCGTTGTCCAGAGGGCACCGCGTGAATGGGTCGGTGGGGGATACCAGCAGCAGGTGGATCAGCGTTGATTCATCCACCACCATCTTGGACGAATGCAACAACACCGGCGCCTTCATCACTGCCTGTGTCAAGCTGTCGATGAACTTCTCCGGGCAGTCCTCGCTTGACTCCTCATGAGGTTCTGGAAAGTAGTCGAAGCAGAATCCCCATTTTGCTACCTGCTTGTTAAAGGAAGACAGGAGCTGAGCGTGGTTAAGACACAAAACTTGAAAAATAGACGAGTTGTCTGTAATTGATAACAGTTCGTAAACGTCATCCAAATGAGTGAAGAGCGAAAAGAGGCTGCTACCAGCTTTATGTCGTAACGTCGGTGTCGTTGCAACTAAAGAAGATGTAATAGCAACAAGGGAAGCTGCAGCGGCCTCAGCCAAGCCGGGAACTTCATTAGCAGTCATTGTGTATTGTGTAACCACCAGCTGCTCAAATAAGGAAATAATGTCCGAGAACGACGAAATAGTTTCAACAACATCTAAACTGCTGAGGTAATTCACTCGCGATGCTTCTGCGTGTTGCCCCAACAGCTGCACAATGTGGTTGAAAAATGATGCTTCTGGTCCAATCTTCAGACAGGTCACCTGTTGCACGGCTGCAGCTGCAAGTGCACGTGAATGACCATATTCATTAAGTTTCTCCAAAACCTTAATGAAAGGATAAGCAAGGTTCATCTCTAAGTCATCTTGCTCCAGGTGTTGCAGCTCTGTGTACAGGCTATTGACGATCAATCCCTCAACAACTTGCATTCCGGAGTAGGCGTCCAGCAAGAACGTATCTGGATACATGCAAATGAATCGAAGCATTTCCAGACGCAGGTATGGGTTGGGACACAGTTTTTGATCAGTGAACATTTTGAGAACCCATGGTTTCAATAAATCATTAACTAAATATCCTAAATCCTTGTTGTTTTCAGGCCGCCAGTGAGAAACAAGCTCGATGATTATCCACAGGACGTTTTCCCAACGACCCGTCATCTTAACCGACTTCGATCCCATGCATGAGGACAATGTTAGTGCCCAAAAAATTCCAAGATCTGCTTTGTTGGCGGAAGTATCTGTTTGCTCTTCATTAATATGAAGATCGTGCACGTCTTTCTCTATAGTTTCCAAAAGATGAACTACAGAGATTTTAATGGGATCGATCTTCGACACAGCTGCGAGGAATGGCAGGAGATTAGAGGTGGTATTTTCGTTGGCCGTCATTCTTAAACGAAGATAAATACTCTTCCGAAAAATATGTTTGAGCTACTAGATTAATAGATGATTCCCTATGACTGGGATTGCCCGAATAAAAATAAGTTATTCCAAGTCGAGGCTATATAACCCTGGGAGGAGAAAGTGAGGTGAGATTAAATTAGTGAGGGTGAGAAGAACATAAGAATTAAGGTAACTGCAGAACGCCTATTAGCAGCTCCTATTTACAACCACCCAATCTTATTCATATATATGTCTAACCTACGCTCTAAACAATCAAGGAATCCTACTTCTATTACGTTGCGCAGTAATTGGTTCCACATATCAGTGATTGGCGGGTTGGACATGTATATAAGTGGGATTGGGTGGATATAGATAGGAGCTGCCTCGTTTGGGCCAATAGGCCTTCTGCAGTTGCCTTTGTTCTTATGTTCTTATATCACCAACCCTGTTACCGATCCAGTATATACTTTGGTCTTTCCTAAATCTAAACGTATTTAATTTATACTCATTGTTTCTTGCTCTGTGTTGATACTTTTAATACTCTATTAATATCCCCTTTGTTATGCACATTTATCCACTTATACACAGCTGTCATATCACCCCTAATTATTTGCCTCTCTAGAGTATGTAATTTAAGAACATAAGAATAAAAGTAACTGCAGAAGGTCTATTGGCCTATACGAGGAAGCACCTTTTTTTAACAACTCAATGCTACTCATTTACGTGTCTAAACTCACATTTTAAAAAATCAAGGAACCCCACCACCTCTACCACCACGTAACGTGGTAATAGGATCCACAAATCAACAACCCTGTTACCGAACCCGTATTTATCCAGGCCTTTCATCAATCTAAACTTATGTAATTTATACCCATTGTTTCGTGTAATGTTTCGTTAATATCCCCTTTGTTATGCCCATCCATCCACTTGTGCACCTCTGTCATGTCACCCTTAATTCTTCGTTTTTCTGGAGAATGTAATTTAAGCTTTGTCAATTTTTCTTTATGTGACAGGTTTCTAATTTGAGAAATTAAATTTGTAAGATTAAATTTGTCATCCTACGCTGGACACGTTCTTATGAATTTATATGGGAATTGATGTGGCACTCTATCAAAAATTTGTTTGGGGCACTGGAGATTTGTTTGTTCAAGTTTAACAGATTTGCTATATTTTTATTCCAGCACAGTTGAGGCAGTTGATAGAGGTAAGGTTTGCGACGTTGTGTACCTTGACTTTAACAAAGCTTTTGATACAGTGCCACATGAAAGACTGATTAAAAAGATAGAGGCTCGTGGTATTAGGGGTGCTATATTAAGATGGATTAAAGCATGGCTATACAAAAAGAAACAGAGAGTTAGTATAAATGGGGTTAAGTCATAGTGGGAAAATGTTGTAAGTGGAGTGCCTCAAGGCTCTGTCTTGGAACCTCTGTTGTTTATAATATATATAAATGATTTAGATTCAGGTTTGAGTAGGAACATTTGCAAATTTGCCGATGATACAAAAACCGGTAGGGAAATTAACACAGCAGAAGACTCACTATCACTTCAAGTTGATCTAAATAGTGTTTTGAAATGGTCAAAGGATTGGCAGATGCAATTTAATGCTGATATATGTAAAGTTCTGAAGCTATGTAATTATAATAGAGTTACAAGATACGAGCCGGATGGTGTTGAGATTGTGAAGTCGGATTGCGAAAGGTATCTGGGAGTTATGATTAGTAAGAATTTAAAACCAAAGGATCAATGCATGAATGTTCGTAATAAGGCAAATAGGACACTGGGATTTAATAATCGAAGCTTTAGTAACAAGACACCTGGTGTTGTTCTTCAGCTATATCTTTTTCTGGTTAGGCCCCCATTTAACTAAAATAAATTGTTAGGAGCAAGGGAGGAATCCCGATCATATGTGGCATAATTCCAAGGAAGGGAGTTGGAAATGAATTGTTGTCGAGGCTAACTGGTGTCAATTGCCGGCTGGAAATATATTGCAAATCAAATGCCATATCTTTCATAGATAACTGGGAATACTTCTTTGGAAGAAATGAAATGCATGCTCGGGATGGGGGTGCATCTGTCGAGGGCTGGAGTTGTTGCAAACTCGTTGGAGCCAGTTGTTGGAGGCGTTTGTTTGGGTTTAAACACTTAGCAGATAAACCGATATGAAGTTTGATTGAAGCTACTCTGAAGACTTCCCTGCCATACTCTCCTGGCCTCCGCCTAAAGAGAATAAACAGCACGGATGAAACATTGCAGCCGCAGCTACAGGATCTCTGGAACAAGTTCAGATGTTATCCGGATATACGCAAAGCCAGACTAAGCTGACAACACAAACCCGAGCTCAACTCCCCGAACCTCCGACTCCAAAACAAGACGATAAGAGATGGATCCCCCCTCGATTTTTTCCCCAGGCTTAGCAACACATCTGAAGCAGAAAATTACCTTAGTATGGTTCTGGACGAAGGAGACATACAAGGAACATCCATCCAGGCTGAACTTCCCTAGAGATCCTCTTATGATAGCCTGGAATAAATATTTCAGAGACCAGCTGGTCTGAGCAGGTCTATGACAGGAGACCCAGCCTGCAAAGGGAAGGAACTACGTATGCAGCAGAACTAGACCTTCCTTCCCTTACCTACCAGTGGAACAAATTTTTGTTTTTTCTACAGGGTTAGAGGAGCGGTTAGAAGAGGCCCTTGATGCCAAGGACGATTGAAACGTCGTCGTCTCTTCAATTTCCCGTGTGTGATGTGGTCAGCATTAATGCTTTCCATAGTCAACAGTACCAAATTCTACTTTATAATTGTACATAACGTTTATGTATGTTCGATGGTCCACATAATTACAAAAAGTAATATCTAAACAAGAGGATGGGTTTTATCAGAGGAAGGTCACCCCCTGGGGTCACGACAGTCCTCAGGTCAGTGTGTGGGGTCACCCGCTGGGGTCACGACAGTCCTCAGGTCAGTGTGTGGGGTCACCCGCTGGGGTCACGACAGTCCTCAGGTCAGTGTGTGGGGTCACCCGCTGGGGTCACGATGGTCCTCAGGTCAGTGTGTGGGGTCACCCGCTGTTGTTACGTCGGTCCTCAGGTCAGTGTGTGGGGTCACCCGCTGGGGTCACGACAGTCCTCAGGTCAGTGTGTGGGGTCACCCGCTGGGGTCACGACGGTGCTCAGGTCAGTGTGTGGGGTCTCCCGCTGGGGTCACGACAGTCCTCAGGTCAGTGTGTGGGGGTCACCCGCTGGGGTCACGACAGTCCTCAGGTCAGTGTGTGGGGGGTCACCCGCTGGGGTCACGACTGTCCTCAGGTTAGTGTGTGGGGTCACCCTCTGGGGTCATGACGGTGCTCAGGTCAGTGTGTGGGGTCTCCCGCTGGGGTCACGACGGTGCTCAGTTTAGTGTGTGGGATCACCCTCTGGGGTCACGACAGTCCTCAGGTCAGTGAGTGGGGTCACCCTCTGGGGTCACGATGGTCCTCAGGTCAGTGTGTGGGGTCACCCGCTGGGGTCACGAAAGTCCTCAGGTCGACCCCACAGAACTGACGTTCTTTCATTTACCTTAAGTCAACAGTTTTCAAGGAGTACTTCCTTGACCTCGCACGTTTAGTACTGGAGTACTTCCTTGACCTCACACATTTAGTACTGGAGTACTTCCTTGACCTCACATGTTTAGTACTGGAGTACTTCCTAGACCTCACATGTTTAGTACTGGAGTACTTCCTTGACCTCACATGTTTAGTACTGGAGTACTTCCTTGACCTCACATATTGTAGTACTTCATAGATCTCTCACAATTTTCAATTTGTTTTATATGTATATGTACAAGAATTGTTACATTCTTGTAAAGCCACTAGCAAGCATAGCGTTTCGGGCAGGTCTTTAATCCTAATTTTTTCCCCTGAATCCGACTCGCCAAATCGTTTATTAACAAGGTACCGATTTACTGCTGGGTGAACAGAGGCAAGAGTTAAGGATTGGCACTCAGTCAATCCTCACCGGTCAGGATACGAACCCAGACGAGAACGCTCGCGAAACGCAGGGTGAGTGCTTTTCCACTGTGCCACGGGGACAGTGGAAGCACAACTAGGTGAGTACAACTAGGTGAGTACAGTACAGGGCCCAATGATCCAGTAATTCACCAACTCAAGATAAACATTACATCATAACTTTGTAAAATTTAAGTTTTGATAAGTTAACTTAGAAAAGGTTAAGTACATGACATTGAAGTACAGAGGTACTTTACCATACACGTAACCTTACATATAATCAAGTCTCTAAGGACATTTTCCTTTACAAATTATTGGAAAGTCTACTTTTCATTCATTACGAAGATCAAATTTGAGGGTAATTGAGGGCTATTGTGGTGGATTATTATGGAGGGTTATTGTCGTGGATTAGTAGGGAGGGTTAATGTGATGGATTGTTCTGAAGGGTTATTGTGGTGGATTATTGTGGAGGGTTATTGTCGTGGATTAGTGGGGAGGGTTATTGTGATGGATTGTTCTGAAGGGTTATTGTGGTGGATTATTATGGAGTATTATTGTGGTGGATTATTATGGTGGGTTATTTTTGTGGATTATTATGGAGGGTTCTTCAGGTGGATTATTCAGGCAGGTTATTGTAGTTAAAAATTTTGGAGGGTAATTGTGGTGATTTAATATATAAGGTTATTATCGTGGATTAAGTTGGAGTGTTAATGTGGCGGATTAATATGGTGGGTTATTTTGTGTGGATTAATATGCAGGGTTATTGTGGTGTATCATTATGGAGTGTTATTGTGGTGGATCATTAATGAGTGTTATTGTGGAGGTTTATTATATGCAGGGTTATTGTGGTGGATTATTTTAGAGGGTTATTGTTGTGGAATAATATATAAGGTTATTGTCGTGTTATAATATGGAGTGTTATTTTGGTGGATTATTATGGAGTGTTATTGAGGTGGATTATTATGGAGTGTTATTGAGGTGGATTATTATGGAGTGTTATTGTGATGGATTATTATGGAGTGTTATTGAGGTGTATTATTATGGAGTGCTATTGAGGTGGATTATTATGGAGTGTTATTGAGATGGATTATTATGGAGGGTTATTGTGATGGATTATTATGGAGTGTTATTGTGGTGGATTATTATGGAGTGTTATTGAGGTGGATTATTATGGAGTGTTATTGAGGTGGATTATTATGGAGTGTTATTGAGGTGGATTATTATGGAGTGTTATTGTGATGGATTATTATGGAGTGTTATTGAGGTGGATTATTATGGAGTGTTACTGAGGTGGATTATTATGGAGGGTAATTGTGGTGAATTTATATGGACGGTTAATGTGATGTATTATTATGGAGGGTTATGTGGGGAATTTTGACTCGTGGGATTTTATTTAATTTATTTTAATAATTAATAATTAATTTATATAAATAATTTATATTTAAGGTGTGTAATTAATTTATTTATTATTTCTTCTAATAGCTTAGTGGACTGTATGTTTTATTTAGCGGACAGTATGGATTTATATTCTCCCACATATCAAATCCCAACACAACTTGAGGGGGGGGGCGGTTAATTAATTAATAGTTGCTTATCAGTGGAGAATTTGTCGACTGGCAAGAAAATTCTACTAAATGTTAGTTTATTAATTTACTGGGGTTAGTTTAATAACTGACAGTCTTATCTAATTAGAAGACTTCAGTCTGGATATTAGAGGGACACTTGAGCAGTTTGCCAGGTATAGGCCTCGTGGCAATGGCGTCTGTTCCCACGTGAAGCAACCGGTTGATGTCACTTGGTTCCCTGTTGACCACAGAAGATCTGCCAGAATTATACAATATAACAACTACAAAAATACTTCCTTTCACAGATGAGGCACATTGAGTATTATGGTTAATTGAGTGATTGTGAGAGGCTCATCGTGTTTTATTGGTTTGCTTGCCTCATCACCTGTTGGATTCATCATGAATTTATATGGGAATTGATGTGGCACTCTATCAAAAATTTGTTTGGGGCACTGGAGATTTGTTTGTTCAAGTTTAACAAATTTGCTATATTTTTATTCCAGCACAGTTGAGGCAGTTGATAGAGGTAAGGTTTGCGACATTGTGTACCTTGACTTTATAATATAAAGTCAAGGCCCTAGTATAAAGGCCCTATATTATATAATAATATAGGGCCCTGTAATAAAATGGTACTTATTCCTACCAACCGGATACGAGGTACTCGTTATTAAAAGGGTGCGGCAGCTGAAGAACGTCTAGAAGGCTCGGGGTCACGAGTTAATCGTAGCTCCTTCTGGTGCGTCCTCACGAGAGATTCACTGGTTACACAAAGACCGCCTCCCTCCTCCTTCCCGGCTGGTGACGCCACCAGAACCGGTTCTTTTTTTGTGTATTTATGGCCAAACGTCGAGAGGCGTTGGTTTTAATTCTAAATTTATTTGATCCAGTCACAGGGAACAGTTTTTATTAATTTTTAGACTGGACTGGAGGTTTTAGTGATAATTTATATGTTTGATGATTATATTTTAATGAGCTGGCAATAATATATCCCATGTTTAAGGAAAAATTCCACTGGAATCTCGTTTTCTTTGAACGAGATATTAAATTAATTTGTGTAAGTATTGGTTAATATGTTAGTACCAAAACTTCAGCGCAATTATCTGAATATTGTAACTTGAATTATTAAAGGAGGTCGTTGTTTTCCCGACAGGTTATTGTGGTGGACTATTATAGAGGGCTATTGCGGTGGATAATTTTGGAGGGTTATTGTATTGGATTATTATACAAGGTTATTGACGTGGATTAATATGGAATGTTATTGTTATGAATTATTATGCAGTGTTATTTAGGTGGATTATTATGGAGGTTATTGTGGTGGATTATTATGGAGGCTTATTGTGGTGGTTTATTGTGGAGGGTTATTGTTGTGGATTATTATTGAGGATTATTGTGGTGGATTATTGTGGTACATTATTGTGGTGAATTTTTGCCGTGGATTATTGTGGTGAATTATTTTGAAGGATTTTCTTCTAGAGTATTATAAAAGGTTATCGTTGTGGATTATTCTCGTAGAATATTATGGAAGGTTACTGTGGTGGATTATTAGAGTTTTATTTGGGTATTTTTTGAGGGGTCATTGTAATGGATAATTATTGAGGGATATTGAGGTGGATTGTTATGGATGATAATAGAAGTGGAGTATTAAATTTTTTAAATTTTGCCCCGAGATGCGAGTTTATTGGGCAGCGCCACTTATCCTGTGAGTGGACATACCATCATAGCAGCATGTACAACACTCCCCAATAGGAAGAAAACCTGCTGGGTTGTTTATCCTGTCAATTGTACCCAGACACAGCTGGGATGGGAACTGTCTCAAGTGAACAGCTTTTCAAACAAGAAGATTAACATCTGTCAACCCTTAAAGTCTTTCGTTATCTTGTGGGTGCAAAATGGGGGAATGTTTTATGAACATTATCAATATTTGACAAATAGTGTTTTCCTAACTCAAACAATGTGGGGTTTATTATTCTACATATATTTATAATGTCCCCAGGTGTTCACATTCACGTAGATAGTGGTCAAAGCGGTGTCTGTCACTCTCATCACAGATTTTGCAAATCCGCTGATCAACTGTAGTTTCCATTCCGAATCTCCATGGATATTTGTGTCCAAGGCGTATTCTCGCTATTACTGATTCTCTTCCGTGTTCTCCTCCTGTTCGTCCATAATGATTGAGCATTGTGGTGGATTATTTTAGAGGGTTTTTGTTTTTCTATTATTATAGAGGGTTAGCATGGTGGCTTATTCTGTTGGATTATTCTCGTGGATTATTATGGAAGGTTATTGTAGTGGATTATTATGTAGGATTATTTTGGCGGATTGTTATGGATAAATATTGTGGCACATTATTATTGAGGGTTTATTTTGTTACTGCTCGTTCACACAGCTCGTAGAGTTAGCGGACAGTGATAAGCATAGTCTAGGGTTAGTCACTGTCTCTAAGTATGCTCTACCAGAGTGCCTCGTGAGTCAGTACAAAACAGAAAGAAAATACAATACTAGGATATAAAAACATGCACATAAAAATACGTATATATAATATAACTTTAAGATTATTCATAAATGTATTACAATATAATCAGATGGCAAATCAACACAATGCCTGCTTATGTGTAAATTAAGTCTGTACCTAAAAGTTAGAGTCCAGTTCACAGCACTACACTTCAAAGAAATTTGAAGTGAGTTCCCATCGGCTATCCTTTATTAGTTTTTACTAGGAGGAACCAACGACCTAAGTGGACAGGTTTCATCCGTGTGGTAAAGCCTAGCGGTTTGCTCCCCCTTTCCTATGATCTTAGGCTTTAAGTTAAATATCTGCAAGTGGCAGTTCTTTCTGGTTGTGGTCTGCCTCCCATGCTAGGTAGTTACATTAACGCAACATCATTAGGAATTAATTCTTTTGATAAAGTAAAAAAAAAAATCTCACAGCGGATCACCTGAGGAGGTGACTAAATTACTGGGTTGAGGATTTTATGATTAAGGAAGAGTAATGGTCAGTGTGTGGGGTCACCCGCTGGGGTCACGACGGTCTTCATGTCGGTGTATGGAGTCACCCGCTGGGGTCACGACGGTCTTCATGTCGGTGTATGGAGTCACCCGCTGGGGTTGACGACGGTCCTCTGGTCAGTGTGTGGGGTCACCCGCTGGGATAATTCTTATTAGTAAGACATGGTAACACTGGCTGGAGACGGTGCTCAAGTGGGTAAGGAGGGAAGGGGGGAGTTAAGGGAGGATTTTATGATGTTAACGGTCAGCCGTAATACATAAGTATACATGAATACAAGTAAAGCATCCTATACCAATATAAGTACCGAAACCTGGCCTCTGCGATATACATCTCACAGTACCAGAATATAAATTACTAACATGACAAGATCTAATGCATTGAACAGTGATGAAATTGATATTTCACAGTATACATACTCGTCAACATTAAGTGTATAAATGTATACATTCTACATCATAACACGCATATTATGTATTATACAGCAATACGTAACATTCCATATTATAAGCACATAATGATGTTTTCCAAGCTACAGGACATTAGGCTTCTGCATCTAATACTAGATAACAGACTGAACAAAAACCATCTAATTATCGTAGGGGACTTTAATATTGACCTCTGCGAGCCAGAACACCCTACTGCTGTTAGCTTCCTCAACTGTATGAATTCTTGCTTCCTCATACCCTTAACCACTAGACCTACTAGAATCACTGATAGTACTGCTACGACTCTAGATCACATCTGGACCAACATCACCTCTCCGCTTTCTTCAGGTATAATCACCGATAGCACTACAGACCATTACCCCACATTTCTCTTAACTAACATTAACAAACCACCTCTTGAGTCAAGGGAGTTAAGCTTTAGGTTGCACAATGAAACTGCTATAAACAATTTTATAACTGCTGCTGATAATGTCAACTGGGAGTCCGAGTTAGGTAACATAGGGGACATCAACCTAGCAGTGCAATCTTTTCTTCAAACAACTCTTAGCCTTTATAACACCCACTGTCCTATGCTTACAAAACAAGTCACAAACAAAAGGCTTAACAATCCTTGGCTTACAAAGGGAATACTTAAATCCATTAATAAAAAACATGACCTTGAGAAGAAGTATGGGTTAGGAACAGTCTCCAAAGAATTCTCAAATAATTACTCGTTATTGCTATCTAAAATAATTAGACGCGCCAACACTAAATACTATGAAGATAAATTTACCCAAATAAAGAGCAACATTAAAAAAACTTGGAGCACAATATCACAAATATTGGGATCAAAGAAGATTTTAAATAACAAACCAACACCCCTGTCCAATAACGTTGGTCAGCTTTCAGCCTCTGATTCTGCTATTGAGTTCAATAGGTTCTTCTCTTCCATTGGGTCATCCCTTGCAAATGATATTCCATCTTCCAGTACTGATGTTAAGGACTATCTTACAGGTAACTATCCACAGTCTCTGTACCTAAAGCCTACTAATTCCACTGATGTCAATGAGATAATCCTTTCCCTTAAAGCCAAATCTAGTGCCCTTGAGGAGATACCAACTTTAATTTACAAAAAAGCCTCCAGATCTTTAGCCCCTGCTATTGCATTGCTCTTCAACAAGTCACTTGAACTCCAAACCTTTCCAGACATTATAAAAAAGCAAGAGTAACCCCTGTCCACAAATGTGGTGATCTCACAGATGTTAACAACTACAGACCTATATCAATCCTGCCTAACTTGTCAAAAATATTTGAAAAACTAATCTACAAGCAGCTTTACTCTTTTCTAGCTAAACACAATATACTTAGCTCTTGTCAATATGGCTTCAGACCCAAAAAGAGCACTAACGATGCACTTATTAGTATGATTAACTTGATTCACTCAGCTCTTGATAAAAAAGAGTTCCCTGTTGGGTTATTTGTGGACCTGCGTAAGGCTTTTGACACTGTCAACCACCAAAACCTTCTTCTTAAATTACATCATTATGGAGTCAGAGGACACTCCCTGCAATACCTCAAATCTTACCTTACTGACAGGCTCCAGTATGTTTCTGTGAATAATTCAATTTCTCCCACCCTACCCATCAACATTGGTGTTCCTCAGGGCAGCATACTTGGCCCTTTCTCCTCTTTCTCATCTACATTAATGACCTTCCAAATGCCTCCCAACACCTCAAATCCATTCTATTTGCTGACGACACAACCTTCATTTACTCCAGTCCTGACCCCCCTTGCTCTAAATGCCACAGTAAATACTGAGCTAAATAAAGTCCATCTTTGGTTAACTGCCAACAAACTCACCCTGAACATTGACAAAACTTTCTATATTCTGTTTGGCAATAAATCCTCTAATCAAATAAATCTCAAAATAAATAATACCCAAATTTGTAACAAATTAGATATCAAGTTCCTTGGCGTTGTCATTGACCACAAGCTGAATTTCCAGGGACACATTCTAAATATATCAAAAAAAGTTTCAAAAACTGTTGGAATTCTTTCTAAGATCAGATATTATGTACCCCGCCCTGCCCTGGTGACTCTCTATTACTCCTTCATCTATCCATATCTCAACTATGGTATTTGTGCTTGGGGTTCTACTACCCAAAATCATTTACGTCCTCTAATTACTCAACACAAAGCTGCTATTAGGACAATGTCCAACTCTAGCCCCAGACATCACTCGGTACCCCTACTCAAATCTCTGAATATGTTTGATATTAAGTCACTGCACATTCTCTCATGTGTATTATACATATATAAAACACTGAACTGTAATGCCAATCCTGACCTCAAAAGCTTCATTGAAGGTTGTAACAGAACCCATGAGCACCACACCAGAAATAATTACAGTTTTGATATTCCAAGAGTACGACTTAATCAAACTAGAAATGCTCTACAAATCAAGGGACCCAGAATGTGGAATGACCTTCCCAACCATGTTAAAGACTGTACCTCTCTCAACCAGTTTAAGATAAAAACGAAGCACTACCTAATAAATTCCCTGTAACCTACCTTACCACTCTGTTGTCAACCCATGTCTTTTTTTTTGTTTTTTAAACAACGCTGTTTGAATGTAATTGTCTGTAATAATTTGTAATTGTATTTGTGCTGCTTTTTCAGCCATGTTACCCCCCCCCCTTTTACCTCTATTTTTATTTGTTCTCAACACATTTTATTCTTTATACTCATTAGTATTAAGCTTTAATCATTAATGTTTTTCCTGCCCGAAACGCTTTGCGTAATAGTGGCTTTAGGCATTGTATGTACTAGCTCTATCTATTAATCCAAAAAACTTTGTAAAATCTCTTGTATGTATGTAGCTTACCTAAATAAACATTTATTTATTTATTTATTTATTTATTTATTTAGCACGGACTATAGTGAGCCCGTAATTGAGTTCGATTATTCGCGGTAACCTTGTTACTGTGATATTTGGGTCAAAGTTTATATGGAGCTGGGGATTCCTCTATTTGCCCTGTTTCTTTTTCGCTTCTGTTTTAGTGCACTGGTTTTAGTCTTGTTTTTATGACATTACCTTGGTAGGGGATGCAGAATGTTCACTAATGAGTCCCACTCTTCAACTGCTTTTCTAATCATTGTAGTTGCTGTGAAATTTGCATCTAATTCTGTTGCTGTCGTTGAATGAATGTTGAGTTTGATGCGCAGGGCTTCAGTAGCTTCACATTCCAGTAAGTAGTGTAATAGTGACGCCTCTGCTTCTGTTCCACAGAAATTACACTCTATAACTTTTGGGTTTATTACCTCCCAGCAGCACTTGTACCCATGTCTGAGTCTGTGTATGGCTGCTGAAATGTCTCTGGATATCTTTTTGTCCGGCTTGAAAGAATAGTACCCAGTAGCTTGTTCGTACCATATCACAGTGGATCTTGCTTCCACTACTTTTACTCTGTGGCGACTTTTGATAGATGGGAGTATTTTCTTCTTGATATTCTCCTTTATCTGTGAAAAACTTAGAGGTATTTTAACCTGTACAACGTGTAGAACAGTGGAAGTTTTTGATAGTGAGTCTGCCTTTTCATTACCGTCAATGCCAATGTGACTTGGTATCCAAATTAGGGTGATTGACAGCCCTAGATTGTGTGCTTCTTTTTCTATATGTAGGATTTCTGTGATGAGCTGTATATTATCTCTGTGCTGGCTGGATAACAATACCTGGAGCGAAGATTTAGATTCGGTATGAATGATGACATCATGTAAATTATTCTCAACTGTATAATTTATGGCCTCCTTCAGGGCATATAATTCTGTTTGCAATGTTAAGCACCCACTATTCATGCTCCAGTAAGCTTTATGGTTGTTAGTGTAAACTGCTGCCCCAGCAGAACCTCTTTCTTGATCAACTGATCAGTTTGTGAAGATGTGAGCCGTTGTAGGTCTTGAGATGGTTTCCATTTGTTCTTCTATGACTGCTTTGAGCTTCTGCGAGTTACATGCTGATTTTTTAACTGGTAATCCTTCAATGATTATCTCTAGACTCGATTCTTCCCAAGATAGACCATGATATGGTCTATCTTACCCTTTGTTTTTAATGGCCCGTTTCAAGTTCTATCCCGCCAAACACACACCAAAACCACGACGTTGGTACAACGTTCGAACAAGTTTTAACACCTCCTAACCAGTTATAACAACCAATATAGCAAGATGTAACAACGTTCTAATACGTCATAAAGACGTATTAGATGTAACAACTTTAAGCCAAGATGTAACAACTTTATTACAAGTTGTAACAAGCGGAAAATAGAGACGGTTACGGTTTGTGTTTCCAGGGATATTTGAAGGTTTCTGTGAAGCAACCTGTGTATGTTATCTTTAATTGACAGTCTGGCGGTAGTTCCAACAAGTTTTGCAGTTATGGTGGCTATTCTTTGTTTGATCCAGTTTTCTAAGGCTGGTAAGTTGGTTTCCTCTCTAAGATTCTCTCGACGCGTCCATATAGGTGCTCCCAGCATAGTTCTGAGGCCATCATTTTGAGACACTTCCAGTTTCTCCCATTGGTTATCACTGAGGGATGTAAGAGCAGGAGCAGCATAGTCAATGAGTTACCTTACTGCTTGAACGTAGTACATTTTGAGTACTGGTAGAGATGCACCATCTCTTAAGACTTGTCAGGGAGCGCAAAGCTGACTTTCTGGCTTTACAACGTTGCTGAAGATATTCAATTTCTTGCTTGGATTTCAACTGGCTGTCTATTATTACTCCAAGGTATTGAAAAGAGGAAACCCCACTCAATTTCATGTTCTTGTATTACGAGTCTGATGTCTTGAGTTCTCATTTTAACGGCTATTGCTTTGTTTTTATTGCTGTTTATTTTCATTGCTATGCATTCCGCTTCCCTGCTGATAATATCTTGGCATTTTTATGCTTGGTTCCTGGCGCCTTTGCCATTGATGATGAACACAAAGTCGTCTACATAGTTAAGCAGTTTGACTTTTCGGTAACTTGAGCTTTATGAATTGTTCCATGAGACAGTTGAAGAGGAAGGGGCTTAGTATTCCTCCCTGCGGAGTTCCATTTTCCAGCCTCTTTGAGGTCGATGTTTTTCCTTGGAATTTGACTTTAGCTTCTCGGTTAAGCAGACTTCCTTTGACAAAGGGAAGAGTGTGTCCTTTGATTACCTTATCCGCAAGGCAGCACAGTGTAGCTCGAGCAATAACTAGGTCGAACGCTTTTTCTAGGTCTAGAAAAAAAAGATTTCTGGTTTGTTATTGATGATAAAGTCCTTAACCCAGTAATTTATACACCTCAGGTGAGGCATATAAATTTCGTGTGTTAAAATTATATTACTAGTTTGAATAAAGAAAAATAACCAATTTAATTTACCAGCCGTAAGAAACTGCAGTATTATACTGCAGTAATAACCGTTCGTAGTGATCTCAGATAATAACTGTAAAAAATAGCAGCAATAACCGGAAGTAATAACCTTCTGCAAAAGTTTGACATAATAACTCGCCCTAATAATCTCAAGTAATGACACATCATAATAACCTGACACAATAACGTGCATACATATAACATCAAAGTTAGTTCTGCACGTAATATCTTGCATAAATATTAAAATATAAAAACATGTTGTAACACCCTGTATAACAACTTCCTCATAAATCCTCGCCACAAAACATGCATTAATATCCTCACGGAATAACTTTCCGAATTAACCTTTTCCTAATAACCTGGTGTAATTACCAGCCACAACAACCAGCCTGTGTAAATGATCAAACTTAACAACCAGTTGTTAAAACCAGCATATTAACCTGTTATAATAATACGTCTCATTATTCAGCAATAATATCAATAAACGGCAAGCCGGAATAACAACCTGCCCTTATAACCGGCACTAAAACCCTCCAATAATATCCTGTTGTGATAATAACTTGCAGTAATAATCTACAGCAAACGCCTGTTGTAATAATAACTTTTCAAAATAACATTCAACAATAGCCTGTTGCAATAATAACCAGCAGTAATAACATTCAATAATAGTCTGTTGTAATTATAACCTGCAGTAATAATTTACAACAATAGACTTTTGTAGTAATAACATGCAGGAATACCATTCAACAATATCCTGTTGTAATAATTACATGCAGTAATAATTTAAAATATTATCCTGTTGTTATGATAACTCATAGTAATAATCTTCAATAAAATGCTGTTGTAATAATACCCAGGAGAGGTTTTGAAATAAATAATTCTATTAAGTATCTGTTGTTGTTTGAGATTCATCAACTCGGAACAAAAAGTTCCAAGTAGCACGGGCTATGGTGAGCCCGTAGTGGACTTTATATATTAAGTATCATTTAAACCACAGTTATATATTTTATTCTGAGTCGCTTTCTAATTGTTATTGAAGCCAAACTTCTGAGGTGACTTTATGTTTCATCTGTTGTTCAGGACTTTATTCAACATGTTCGGTTGCTGAGTTTATTACGTGTTTTGGGAAATTATAATAAAATGTTGACTTATGGTAAAAGGGAGATAGATTTATTAATGGGGTCGACCTGAGGACCATCGTGACCCCAGCGGGTGACCCCACACACTGACCATGACTCTTCCTTATTAGTCAAGACTCACAAAATATTATATAGCAGTCCGTCCTCCTAAGGTTTCCCAACGTCAAGAAACTGTCGTACTAAAGTCCCATTATCAGAACCTTTGCATTTTGTTAGACATACGTAACTTCAGTTACGTATGTCTAACAGAATGCAATGGTCGGTCACTCACACACCGGACTCCAAATACCTCGGCATATGACCTCTGGGTCATCAGAGGTCACCATTGTGTTCACTTATGTTGGCATTAATCAACGGTTGCACTGTAGATATCACGTGATCATGTATACTTTGTAGTTCACATACCACGTATTCATGTATACTGTGTAGCTGACCTAAACAGCCACGTATTCATGTATACTATAGAGTTGACGTAACAGTAACGTAGTTATGTATACTGTAGAGCTGACCTGACTGCCACATATTCATGTATACTGTAGAGCTGACTTGACAGCCACATAGTCCTGTATACTATAGAGTTGACGTAACAGTAACGTAGTCATGTATACTGTAGAGCTGACCTGACAGCCTCGTAGTCATGTATACTGTAGAGTGTTACGAATCCATATATTTGATTCTAACATTTATCATGATAAACATGTATGTCCATTATTCCTTTCCTCAGTATTTATATTAACAATTATGTTCAGTTGTTTTCCAGTATACATGTTTGATTTAATTGTAGCATGCTGTAGTGTGCCTGTATGTAATATTTGGTTAATGCTATAGCATGTTCATTCCTGTGGGGGGAGACCGTTGCGTCTCATGGGGGATGACCATATTTGGATTGTTCCACTAATGTCGGCAGTGTATCAAGCTAGCGTCACTGATTCATCCTTGTAATTATTCCTGTTTATTGATTGTACTTAATTTCTTAATTACATCTTATCAGTGTTATATGCATATAAGTTTAGCAATAATTATCTTCTTAAGTATTACTCTCTGACAGCAGAGTATCTAGAGATTTCATGTGGATTTTAGTTGGTAACTTGTAGACACCATGTAGGGAGCCGGTCGGCCGGATCCCTACATGGAGCACGCAGGACTTGCTGGAGCAAGTCATGGAGCACGCTGGACTTGTGATCCTGTGGTCCCGGGTTCGATCCCGGGCGCCGGCGAGAAACAATGGGCAGAGTTTCTTTCACCCTATGCCCCTGTTACCTAGCAGTAAAATAGGTACCTGGGAGTTAGTCAGCTGTCACAGGCTGCTTCCTGGGGGTGGAGGCCTGGTCGAGGACCGGGCCACGGGGACACTAAAAAGTCCCGAAATCATCTCAAGATAACCTCAAGATAACCATGATGTGCATGCTCCATCAACGCCAATAGCGTGGGTGGAGCTGGCTGGCATGGACATGTTGTTGAGATATATCTGTGGTACCTGTTTATTGTTTAGTAACATAGCTAATTGCCTGGTTAGACCATTATGTGCATACCCATCTATACATTTAAGTTTTAAAATAGTGATCAATGCTTATATAATGATACTGTGTTATTGTATTCTGGTGCATTAATATTTCTGGCTGCCTGTATTTCCATTTGTATGTTTGTTTGTTCTTTGTTACCCTTACTTTAAGTATATTGCTTTGTTGAGTATGCAGTTCAATTATTTACCCTAGACACCTTTAGTAGGCAAGGCCGTATTATTATATATTTTTTACAACTGCAAAAGCAGAGGAACCATACCCAGAGATCAATGGTCATAACATAGAGCTGACCTGACAGCCACGTAGTCATGTATACTGTACAGCTGACCTGACAGCCACGTAGTCATGTATACTGTACAGCTGACCTGACAGCCACGTAGTCATGTATACTGTACAGCTGACCTGACAGCCACGTGGTCATGAGAAGCTGCTGGTCTTGCAACCAAAAGGTCATATATTTTGTTGAATTGGCTTGCCTGGCAACGAGGTAGTCATGTATACTCTGGAGATGTTAACCTAGTAACGATATTGTCATGTATACTCTGGCGATGTTAACCTAGTAACGATGTTGTCATGTATACTCTGGAGATGTTAACCTAGTAACGATGATTGTCATGTATACTCTGGAGATGTTAACCTAGTTATGATATTGACATGTATACCCTGAAGAGACTAACCTAGTAATGACGTTGTCATGTATTCCCTGGAGATGTTAACCTAGTAACGATGTTGTCATGTATACTGCAAAGCTGCTTGTCTGAAAACTACATTGTTTTGTACACAGCGAAGCTGGACATGTCTAGGCAACCACGAAGTTCTCAATATTGTGGAACTGCTTGTCTGGTAAACCAAGATGTCAGGCACACTGTGATGTTGGTTTACCTGGCAACCACATGTTCATGTAACCTGTAGAAGCCCTCGTCTGGCAGTCACATTCTCAGGTATACTGTGGAGTTGTCAGTCTAACAACCTGCGAACATAACCAGACCTTATAACCCGGTCTTATAACATAACTAATAACTAGAAGTTATAACTAGTAGTAATTATCTGCCAAAATAACTTGCAGTAATAACCTTCCGAAATAATCATTCTCAAGACAAATATATGTTATTGTAACCCGTTTTTATTTGTTATTGAATAAGGATTATTATTTTCATTAGAGATGTTATGAATACAAATTGTAACCTGAAATCATGTTGCACCATGTTGCGTAATGTTGCATAAAGATGCATCATGTTGCATAACGTTGCATCATGTTGCATAATGTTGCATCATGTTGCGTAATGTTGCATAATGTTGCATATTGTTACCTAATGTATGCACAATGTACATATGGTGCATACTGTTACATACATGTTGCATAATTATGCAAAATATTGCATACTGTTACATCATGTTGCACAATGTTGCACCATGTTGCGTAATGTTGCATATTGTTGCAGCTCCTTGAATCTGTTTGAAAACTTATTACGTGAATTTTGGATTTATATTACAAGTGAGAATAAAGTAAAATAAAATCATAATAATTAGCCGTAAGAAACTGCAGTATTATCCTGCTGTAATAACCACTCGTAGTGATCTCAGGTAATTACTAGCGGGAAAGAATGACAGAAATTACATGCAGTAATAACCGGAAGTAATAACCTTTTGTAAAAGTTTGCAATAATAACTCGCCATAATAACATACAGAAATAACACATCACATTAGCATGCCGAAATAGCGGTCAGAAATAACAAAAATAATTCCAGGTAATACTCAGCACAAACTATAAAACACAAAAACCTGCTGTAACACCCTGTATAACTATCTCCTCTTAATTCCCCGCCTCAATAACCCGACTTAACTATCCTAATAACCTGTTCGTAATAGCCTTATGTAATAATCATCCGTAACAATCTGTTTGTGTATATGATCAGACGTAACAATCAGTCGTTAAATTATCCCTAGTCACCTGTTATAATAACCCGTCTCAATAATCAATAATTATAACTTGAATTAAAAACAAACCGGAGTAGATTATTGTAATAATAACTTACAGTAATAACCTACAATCATCCCATGTTGTAATAATATCCCAGAGTAATAACCAATATGTTCAGTTTCTTTTTTATCTTTTCTTTTTTTTAATTTCTTTTCTCAGCTGCTTTTAATTGTTATTGAAGCCAAACTTATGAGATGATGTTATGTTTCATCTGTTTATGTCGGTTGCTGAATTTATTACGAGTTTGGGGAATTTATATTAAACTGTTGACTTGAGGTAAAAGGAAGGTGGAAAGGATTGATGGGACGATCAGAGGACCGTCGTGTCCCCAGCGGGTGACCCCACACACTGACCATGACACTTCCTATTTAGTAAAGCAATCTACCCAGTATTTTATTCCCTCCCCAGGTGAACAACCAAATAATTCACTACAATAACAATCCGTATTAAACCACCACAAAAACCCTCAATAATAATCCTACACAATATCCTTCCAAAATAATCCATCGCAATAGCCCTCTATAATAATCCATGAGAATAATCCACCCTGATAACCTTCTATCAACTCAAAATCACTCTAAAAGAATGCAACACAATAATCACCACTATAATCCTAAATAATAATCTACGGCAATATCCCATCAATGTTTATCTAAACAATAAACCACCAAAATCGTCCTCCATAATAATTAACCTCAATGACCCTCCCTAATAACCACCAGAATAATCCACAACGATAATATTATATATTAATCAATTATTAAAAGATTCTACAAACATTTCACTATAATAATCCACCACAATAACCCTCCAAAATATTCCACAACAATTACCCTCTATAATAAGCCTCAACAATAAAAATCTATAATAATTCATCACAATAACCCACCATAATAATCTACTACAATACCCCTCGAAAATGATCATATCACCACGATATCTCTCCATAATAATCCACAACAATAACCCTTCATAAAAATCCTCCACAATAAAACTTCAAATTAATCAACCACAATAAAACTCCACCACAATAACCCTCCATAATAATCCAAAACATTAACCCTCCATAATAATCCATCACAATAACCCTCCATAATAATGAATCACAATAGCCCTAAAAAATAATACTAAAATAACCAACCATATTAATCCACCACAATAACCCAACATCATAATCTTCCACAATAACTTTCATTAATACACTAACCACAATAACCTTCCAAATTAATCCATCACAATAACCCTCCATTATAATCCACCGTGATAAGCATTAATAATAATCCACCAAAGCGAAGGTTATTTTGTTGGATTATTATAGTAGGGTTACTTTGGTGGATTATTATTAATGCTTAGCACTTATCACAAACAACAACAACAACAACAGATACTTAATATGATATTTTATTTCGAAAATTCTACGGGTTACTACTATATTAGGCTAATATTGAAGGTTATTACTATGAGTTATCTTAACAACTGACTATTATTGTATATTATTCCTACAGGTTTTTATTACATCAGGCTATTATTGTATGCTATCACTGCAGGCTATTACAAAAGGCTGTTATTTAATATTTTTTATGTTATTATTATTATGGTATTATTACAACCGGTAATTATTGTAGGTTATTACCGATTGCTACTATTACAACAGTCTTTTGATGTAGGTTAAAACATCAAGTTATGATCACAACATGCTATTATTTGAGGGTTTTAGTGCCGGATATAAGGGCAGCTTGTAATTCCGGCTTGCTGTTTATTGATATTGGTGCTGAATAGTGAGGCGGGTTATTATAACAGATTAATAGGGAAGTTATAACAACTGGTTGTTAAGTCTGATCATTTACACAGGTTGGTTGTTGTGGCTGGTAATTACACCAGGCTATTAGGAAAAGGTTAATTCGGAAAGGCATTACGGGAGGATATTAAGGCAGGTTATTGGGGCGAGGTGTTATGAGGAAATTGTTATACGGGGTGTTGCAACATGTTTTTTTGTGTTTTATTATTTCTGCAAGATATTACGTGCAGAAATAACTCAGATATTATATATATGCATGTTATTGCGTCAGGTTATTATGATGTGTTATTACTGGTGATTATCAGGGCGAGTTACTATGTCAAACTTTTGCAGAATGTTATTACTTCCGGTTATTGTTGCTATTCTTTACAGCTGGTTATTACGTGAGATCACTACGAACGGTTATTACAGCAGGAAAATGCTGTTGCTTCTTACAACTGATAATTAAGACTGGTTATTTTTTTAATTCAAACTATTAATGTAAATTATTAACACGTAATTTATACACCTCACCTGAGGTGTATAAATTACTGGGTTGAGGATTTTTTTTTAATAAGGAAGAGTCCTGGTCAGTGTGTGGGGTCACCCGCTTGGGTCACGACGGTCATCAGGTCATTGTGTAGGGTCATCCAATGGGGTCACAACGGTCCTCAGGTCGACCCCATGGCAAACGGAACCTTCTGTTGACCCTAAGTCAACAGTTTAATATAAATTCCCCAAACACGTAATAAACTCGGCAACCGACATAAACAGATTAAACATAAAGTTACCTCAGAGGTTTGGCTTCAGTAACAATTAAAACTGACAATATAGGTTATTACTCCGGGATATTCTTATATAAGGCTATGATTGTAGGATTTGACTGTGAGTTATTAGTACAACAGACTCCTCTAGTAACTTTTTAGTGCAAGTTGTAATTGCAGGTTGTTATACCAGCTTTCTGTTTATTCAGGATATTGAGACTGATTATTGAGGCGGGTTATTATAACAGGTGAATAGAGATAGTTTAACTACAGAGTGTTACGTCTGATCACTTCCACAAATGGATTGTTGTGCTTTGTTATTACAACAGGCTAATACGAAAAGGTTACTAGGCTAGTTATGACGGGTTATTGAGGCGGGGAATTAGGAGGAACTAGTTATATAGGGTGTTACAGCATGTTTTTGTGCTAGAAGAATAAGCAACAAAATTCTTGGAATCATCCACGTTATTTTTGCACGTTTTTGCACCAATTTATTAAGATGTGATATTGCTGTAGGTTATTATAGCAGACTTTTACAGAAGGTTATTACTTCCAGTTATTGCTGCTATTCTTTACAGTTGGTTATTACCCGAGATCACTACGAGCAGTTATTACAGCATTATAATACTGCAGTTTCTTACAGCTGATAATTAAAATTGGTTATTTTACTTTTTTCAAACTATTAATATAAATTACTAACACACGTAATAAAATATAAAATAGACACAAGGAGCTGCATCATGATGCAACATGATGTCAGGTTACAATTTGTACTCACAAAATCTCAGAAAGAAAATATTATACCTTATTCAATTACAAATAAAAACTGGTTGCAATGACATATTTATTTTAAGAAATATTATTTCAGAATGTTATTACTGCAAGTTATCATTATGGGCTGTTACTGTAGAAAATAAAATAAGACATTTCTGCAGGCTATTACAGCAAAATGTTGCCAAATGCAAAAACAGCAAGAATTTTACCTGTTATTTGGGAAGATAATTACTGCTGCTTATAACTTCTAGTTATTAGTCATGTTATAAGTTTTGGTTATAGTTCGCAGGTTGTTACATTGACAACTCCACAGTATACATGAGAATGTGACTGCCAGACGAGGGCTTCTACAGGATACATGAACATGTGGTTGCCAGGTAAACCAACATCACAGTGTACCTGACCTCTTGGTTTACCAGACAAGCAGTTCCACAATATTGAGAACTTCGTGGTTGATAGACATGCCAGCTTCACTGTGTACAAAACAATATAGTTTTCAGACATGCAGCTTTGCAGTATACATGACAACATCGTTACTAGGTTAACATCTCCAGAGTATACATGACAACATCGTTGTTAAAGAAGCCAATTCCTCAAAATATATGATCATTTAATTGCAAAACACAGCACCTTCTAATGACCACGTGGCTGTCAGGTCACCTCTACAGTATACATGACTACGTGGCTGTCAGGTCAGCTCTACAGTATACATGACTACGTGGTAAGCGAGCTACACAGTATACATGATCACGTAATATCTACAGTGCAACCGTTGATTAATGCCAACATAAGTAAACACACCGGTGACCTCTGATGACCCAGAGGTCATAACAGTCTTGACACGAGTCAACGTTTTCATTCTTAAAATAACAGGAGTCTTGTATTAAGACTTTTCTCATAAGTACTTGAGGGCAGTTTTCACTCCTTAATGGTTATCACTTCCTTCAGATAAAGGTTCTTAGTGTCACTTAGTGTTGAGGTGAAGGTCTATATACAACCCGTCCTCCAAATAGAACGTCGCATTTTGACGTATACTCTACCTAAGGCCAAAAAATTTTGTACTAGAAAATTGTAGCGGCTCTCGAAATTTTCATACTCTCTCGTTTTCTGTTGAGGGTCCTCTGTTAGGTTAGGATAATGGGTCATTAATACGTCAGTTTCTAAACGTTGGGAACCTTAGGAGGACAGTCTGCTTCATAATACTTTGTGAGTCTTAAATAATAAGGAAGAGTCATGGTCAGTGTGGGGGGTCACCCGCTGGGGTCCCGACGATCCACAGGTCGACCCTATAACATTGCAATCTTCCTTTTACTTTAAGTCAACAGTTTAATATAACTTCCCAAAACACATAATAAACTCAGCAACCGACACAAACAGATGAAACATAAAGTCACCTCAAAATTTTGGATTCAATAACAATTAAGGGACCAAGAGCAAAAAATATAAGTGGGGTTATTATTGTGAGTTATTATTACAACTGGCTATTCTCGTAGGTGTTTAGTGCAAGTTATAATTGCAGGTTTTTATACCAGCTGGCTGTTCATTCAGGATATTGACACTGATTATTGTAGCGAGTTATTATAACAGGTGACTAGGGATAGTTTAACAACTGATTGTTACGTCTGGTTATTTACACAAACTGATTGTTGTGGTTGGTTATTAGATCAGGATATTACGTAATAGCCTGATGTTAGCGGCGGGGAATTACGAAAACTGGTTATACAGGGTGTTGCAGCATGTTTTTTATATCACCTAGTTGTGCTTGCTGGGGGTTGAACTCTGCTCTCTTGGCCCGCCTTTCCATACCAGAAAACATTCTAAGGAAACTACTCCAAGCTTGTACTAAAGAGGCTCCCTTCTTGAGCCCGGATGTTAACATGTATAAGCAAGTAGATGGGGTTGCCATGGGTTCTCCCCTAGGTGTCCTGTTTGCGAACTTCTACATGGGCACCATCGAACAGAAGGTCTTAGTCGACATGAACTTGAAACCGGCTATATACTGCAGGTATGTTGACGACATTTTTACACAGGTACCTGATGTCAGACATCTGCAGGAGCTGAAAGAGGCATTTGAGCGAATTCTGTGTTACGTTTCACTTACGAGATGGAGAAAGATGGGAAGCTGTCCTTTCTAGATGTAACAGTCATGGAAAGGAGCGGAGGTTTCCACACTGCAGTCTACACTAAGGAAACAAACATAGGAATGTGCCTCAATGCCAACAGTGACTGAACAGACAGGAACAAGAGGAGTGTTGTTAACGCATATGTCGACCGTGCTCTCAGCCACAGCTCAGAATGGAAGCAAGTCGATGAAAATCTCTGTAGGGTAAGGCAGGTCCTTAGTCAACAACGGCTTCTCGGTGAAACGCCATGCAACCTCTGAAGAGACAACTATCACAACACCTTTACCCCCTATTAGACTATTTTACAGGAACTTCTTTTCCACAGCTCAAAAAACGGAGGAAAGGGTCGCGAAAGATATTGTTGATAGGAACGTTTTCCCTACAGACAAAAATCAGAAGATACAATGGACGATTTACTACAAAACCAGAAAAACGGCCAACCTACTCATGAGAAACTCTCCAGACACAAAGCAGAACGCTTTAAAATAGACCAACGTCGTCAAGGCCTTCAAATGCCCACTTGTGGACTGTAAGCCTCAAAGAACTCAGTATATAGGCAAGACAACAATATCTCTTTCCAGGCGATTAACGATGCATAAGCAACAGGGCTCCATTAAGGAACATATAATCTTTTCCCACAACCAGACCATCACCAGAAAAGTCTTAACAAACAACACAGAAATCATCGATACATACAGCGATAGCAGGCGGCTTGACATCTGCGAGGCACTACACATCAAGAAGTCAACACCAGCAATCAACAGCCAATTAATGCACAACTATATTCTACCCACTTCAAGACTCCGCACCAATATAGAAGCATCAAGAAATATGGGCCAATAGGCCCATTGCAGTTACTTCTATTCTTCCCTTAAATTTACCCAATTTATACCCATTGCACCGTGTTGTGTCTTGTGTTGAAAGTTTGCTCTATCTTGTGTTGAAAGTTTTGTTCACCTCATCCAAAACTGTTGTAACATATCACCTTACGTAAATGCAGGTATATAAGATGAAAGCCGTTTATATGATAGCATAGTAGAACTCTGTTTAGTGTTGCTGCAGGTTATAGTTCTGTGTGTGTAAACTAAAGTCTTTGAAAATGTTATAAGTTATTACCAAACGCGTTCAAGTGTCGCGTCAGACTAAAAATAAAAATGAATTTTGGAGAATTGATTTTTCAATTACCATCGACAGTGAAAAGAAACATAAGAAATATTGAGAAAATTCGTGTTAGATTTATTAATCTTACTTTTTCGGTCATATTTGATAATATATATATATATATATATATATATATATATATATATATATATATATATATATATATATATATATATATATATATATATAATATATATATATATATATATATATATATATATAAAATATATATATATATATATGTATATATATTATCTATAAATATTCTATATATATATATATATATATATATATATATATATATATATATATATATATATATATATATATTATATATATATATATATATATATATATATATATATATATATATATATATATATATATATATTATTAAATATGACCGAAAAAGTAAGATTAATAATTCTAACACGAATTTTCTCAATCTTTCGTACATTACGCTTCACTGTTGGAGGTAAATCAAAAATCAATTCTCCAAAATTCATTTTTATTTCTAGTCTGACGCGACACGGGCGCGTTTCGTAAAACTTATTACATTTTCAAAGACTTTAGTTCACAAATACACAACTGAATAGAACTTACGTATCTCCGATTATATATCTACATTTGAGTGAGGTGGAAGGGGTGATGTGGCATTAACACAAGACAGAACAAAATGTGGTATTAATAGGGTATTAATTTCATCAACACAAGACAGAACAAGAGTATTAATAAGGTATTAATTTCATCAACACAAGACAGAACACGAAACAATGGGTATTGAAATAGAAGTGATTGTAGAAAGCCTATTGGTCCATATTTCTTGATGCTTCTATAATGGAGCGGAGTCTTGAGGTGGGTAGAATATAGTTGTGCATTAATTGGCTGTTGATTGCTGGTGTTGACTTCTTAATGTGTAGTGCCTCGCAAATGTCAAGCCTCCTGCTATCGCTGTATCTATCGATGATTTCTGTGTTGTTTGCTAAGATTTCTCTGGTGATGGTTTGGTTGTAGGAAGAGACTATATGTTCCTTAATGGAGCCCTGTTGCTTATGCATCGTTCAACGCCTGGAAAAAGATGTTTTTGTCTTGCCTATATACTGAGTTTTTTGAGGCTTACAATCCCCAAGAGGGTATTTGAAGGCATAGACGACGTTGGTCTCTTTTAAAGCGTTCTGCTTTGTGTCTGGAGAGTTTCTCATGAGTAGGCTGGCCGTTTTTTTTTTGGTTTTATAGTAAATTGTCAGTTGTATCTTCTGATTTTTGTCTGTAGGGATAACGTTTCTACTAACAGTATCTTTCAGGACCCTTTCTTCCGTTTTATGGGCTGTGGAAAAGAAGTGTTACGGCCCTATTGGGTCGCAACTGGGGTTCTTCTCTGATGTTATTAGAGTTTGGGTATCCAGCCCCAAGTTAGTAGTGGCTTTCAAGGGGTGTGTTCCATAACGCAAGTAAATTAAAGGAGAAGGGATACAATTGCACTGGTTTATGTATATATAATCACCACCACCATAAATAAATATATAAACTGTCACACGGGGGGTATAAATACACAATGTACAGAATCGTCTTCCTCTGAAGACATAGGATGCTCCTCGGTGCTCACGATGAGTAGCCCTGGTTCTCTTCGTCGTGGCCCACGATGAATCCTCTGATTCTTTCGGCGAATCTACCCCGGCCTCAGGCCAGCCAAATCACAGTCCCACTGGGTGCACCGTCGTGGAGGCCTTCAACCACAAATCCAGCCTGTAGCTGGCAGGTTCCGATCAGCTCCGCTGTGTAGGCCACTCCACGATCGACACTAGCTTCGTACATGCTTCTGTACTGTACTAGATACTGTACATGCTTCGAGAAAAATCTTCAAGTGTGGCTCAGGTATGTCTAATTTGGGGGTGCTCTCGTCTCTGTATACTCTGTCTATACTTATTACGAACATTCATGCATTGATCCTTTGGTTTTAAATTCTTACTAATCATAACTCGCAGATCACTTTCGCAATCCGACTTCGCAATCTCATCAACATCTAGCTCGTATCTTGTTACTCTATCATCATTACCTAGCCTCAGAACTTTACATTTATCAGCATTAAACTGCATCTGTCAATCTTTTGACCATTTCAAAACCCTATTTAGATCAACTTGTAGTGATAGTGAGTCTTCTTCTGTGTTAATTTCCTTACCGATTTTTTGTATCATCAGCAAATTTACAAATGTTGCTACTCCAACCTGAATCTAAATCATTTATATATATTATAAACTACAGAGGGCCCCAGGACAGAGCCGTGAGCACTCCACTTACAAAATTTTCCCACTCTGACTTTACCTCAAACATTAACTCTGTTTCCTTTGGAATAGCCATGCCCTAATCCAACTTAATTAATATAGCACTCCCAATACCATGAGCCTCTGTCTTTTAATCAGTCTTTCATGTGGTACTGTATCTAAAGCTTTGTTAAAGTCAAGGTACACAACATCGCAAACCTTACCACTATCAACTGCCTCAATTATGCTGGAATAGAAAGATAGCAAATTTGTTAAACATGAATGGCCATTTGTAAAACCATGTTGTGACTCATTTATTAATTTATGTTTTTCAAGATGAAGATGAATGGTATTTGCAATTATCGATTCAAGTAACTTTCCCACAACAGATGTTAGGCTGATTGGCTGATAGTTTGATGTAAGTGATAAATCTCCTTTCCTAAAAATTTGTACCACATTTGCAACCCTCCACGACTCTGGCACTCTGCCTGACTCAAATGATTTATTAAATATGGTATACAATGGCTCGCAAAGCTCCTCTTTGCATTCTTTAAGCACCCTGGCGAACACATCATCCGGCCCTGGGGATTTGTTTGGTTTGAGTTTTACTATTTGTTTAATAATATCATCTCTGGTAACTGCTAGACTGGTCAACCTGTCCTCGTTCCCACCCACATAGACTTATTCGGCTGAAGGCATAGAGTTAAGTTCTTCTTTAGTAAATACAGAGACAAAATATTGATTAAAAATACTACTCATCTCTTCGTCATTATCCGTTATCTGACCTGTCTCGGTTTTTAATGGACCTATCCTTTCCCTGACCTTTGTTCGTTATAACTGAAAAAATCCTTTAGGATTTGCCTTTGTTAGGCAAATTTTATTTCTGTAAGCAGAAAGTTGTTCTTGTAAACTGGATTAGAGACACTCTTAAAGCTTTATGTGGACCAAGTATTAGAGTGGAGTTAATGAGGGTTTAAATGTTTCATATAGACCAATAAATAAATACATTTTATTAATGCCTATTGAATATATACATTATTACGGTGGTGAACGCTGGCAATGACTTGACAGGTAGTCCAGTGTTGAACGCCGGGGGACAGGTAGCCGGCGGCAGCTTACATATTGTGGGTGTCGGGACAGGTAGCCTGGGGGCAACCCAGGCTATAATAAGTCAGGTGTTGAAGGCTTGGCCGACATATTGAGATGTCTCGCTTGGTTTGTGTAGAACAGATCTGATATATGTTTTGGTGTAAAGGAACTAACATTACGATATCTAAAATATAAATAGCTGTACGGAAATATGAACGATGAAAGACAGGAGTAAGGTCGGAAATGGGTAGGGAGTGTGAGGTAACAGGTAGAGAGGGGGTAGAGGGGGAGGGGCAGGCCAGATATTACGGCGGTGACACCTGTTTGATGAGATAGACTTGGCGGCGGCGTCTGGCAGGGGGGGGGGAGGGGGGTGCGAGGTAGGGACAGGTGACGTGGGAGTGGGAGGGGCAGGCCAGGTAATTAATGGAGTCTCATGTAGTCCAGTAATTCAGTTACTTATATAGACATACTCGTTTCTAAGTAAGATTTCTACTTAAAAGAATACAGTCTAAAATATCTGTTTATGACAGTAGAGATTATTCTCAGTAATTCTTCTCAGCGGACTTTGCCCCTGACTTTTTTATTACAAACTTCTAAGATCTCTGAAATTATTTTGGCCTTAAACGAGTGTAACAGTGCAGTAAGTATATCTCTGAAAAATTATAAGGAAACCTGAAGCCCTAAACACGACTGGGAAAATTATATGGAAACCTCACAGTCCAGCGGACTGTGAGGTTTAAACCTCTAATTTAAATTTAAACCTCTAATTTAGAGGTTTAAACCTCTAATTTAACTGGAAACCCGACACGCCACCAGCCCTTTTTCCCTAAAAAAAAGGCCCGCTGGCGTGTCATCCCTACCGTCGAAAAACATACATAGACGCGATAAAGCACCTAAATTAATGGAATCGTCTCAAAGTTCTCCAAATGTACTGACTAGAAATGAGACAGGAGAGATACCAAATAATATACACGTGGAAGATACTGGAGGGCCAGGTCGCAAATCTACACAGTAATATAACAACATACTGGAGAAAACGATATAGAAGAAAATGCAGAATAGAAGCAGTTGGGAGCAAGGGTGTCATAGGCACAATCAGAGAACACTGTATGAATAACAAAGGTCCGCGGCTGTTCAACACCCTTCCAGCGAGTATAAGAAATATTGCCTGAACAACCGTAGACATCTTCAAGAGAAAACTAGATAATTTTCTCAAAGAAGTGTAAGACCAACCGGGCTGAGGTGGATAAGTGGGCCTGCGGGCCGATCCAAGCAACAGCTTAGTGGACCAAACTTTTACAGGTCAAGCCGGGCCTCGGGCCGGGCTTGGAGAGCAGAAGATCTCCCAGAACCCCATCAACCAGGTATCAAGCAAGTATAGTAACAGGCCTGGCACCATACCCAGGCACCCACATATAGATTATCCACCCAGCTTGCTATAGTGACAGGCCTGTCACAATACCCAGGCACTCATTGTTAAGTTCCACTAGTCTTGCTGCTTTGACTGTATTTCCGTAATCATTGTATTCACCCAAATTTATTATAATGTAAGTCTATCTAGGGATAAATGGATGTATAAATACTATGTTAATGATACACTCAGTTTACGTATAGGAGACAACACAAAAAGAAAATGTATATAAACCAGAGAACTGGGCATCACATTTTGAGAATAATAATTATTATTAATGTCTATTATTTATATGCCAGACCTGTTTCATACAGTACATCTTAACAACAGAGAAATACAGCAACTTAAGTAATATATGTTGACACCAGTCCACACTCCTCGCTACTGAGGTCTCACACGCGACGCTACTCCCTCTCAGACGCTGCTTCCCTCACCTCCCAGTTACCAACAAGTCTCACACAACTGTTAAACTCACACACTATATACGGAAGTAACAACTCCCAAACTGACACAATCACACTAACATAATATTTAATACATTCTAAAGTGATAACTACAATCATAAACATTCTTATAAGAATACATATAACTGAATTATGAAACATCTTGGCAACATTACACTGGACAAGACTAGTCCTACTCACACTAAAGATTCGCGTCCAACACACGTTCACTCCCCAGGCAAGCCCATGACTCCTTGACCCCCTCTCACACCAGCTTTCATTACCATATGACTTATAGCATGCAATATTATTAAATACCATATGCAGCCGCTCACACTACATGCAAATTTACTCCTGTGAGAGTCAATCACATGATGATTCGTTACACCCATATACAGCTGGTTCACCCAGCTTGCTATAGTGACAGGACTGGCACCACACCCAGGGGGCCCATATAGAGACGGTCCACCCAGCTTGCTATAGTGACAGGACTGGCAACATACCCAGGTGCCCATATAGAGACGGTCCACACGGCTTGCTATAGTGACAGGACGGGAACCATACCCAGGCACCCATGTACAGCTGGTTCACCCAGCTTGCTATAGTTCCAGGTATAATCCTGCACAAAAACCTGCTGCTGCAACACCCTGTAGAACTAGCTCCTCGTAATTCCCCGAACCAATAACCCGTCTTAAGTAGTCTAATAATCTTTACGTAATAGCATAATGTAATATCCAATAACAATAATCAGTTCGTGTAAATGATCAGACGTAAATATCAGTTGTTAAACTATCCCCAGTGACCTTTTATAATAACCCGCCTCAAATATAAGTCTCAATATCCTGAATGAACAGCAAGCTGGTATAACAACCTGCAATTATAACATGCACTAAAAACCTGACAGCCACGTGGTCATGAGAAGCTGCTGATCTTGCAACTAAAAGGTCATATGTTTGTGGAATTGTCTTCTGTGGCAACGAAGTGCTCGTGTATACTCTGGAGATGTTAACCTAGTAACGATGTTGTCATGTATACTCTGGAGATGTTAACCTAGTAACGATATTGTCGTGTATACTCTGGAGATGTTAACCTAGAAACAATGTTAATCCTTCATAATAATCCACGAGCATAATCCACAACGATAACCTTCTATAATACTCTACAACAAGATCCTACAAAATAATTCACCACAATAATCAACTACAATAATTAAAAACAATAATCCACCATAATAATCCTCAATAATAATCCATAACAATGATCCTCCACAATAAACCACCGAAATAACCCTACATTATAATCTACCAAAATAACTCTCCATAATAATACAATAAAATAACCCTCAATAATAATCCTGCAAAATTAACCCTCCATAATAATCATCCACAACATTCTTTTATCATAATAATCCACCACAATAACTCTCCATAATAATCCAGCACATTAACACTTCGTTTTAATCCACCACAATATCCCTACATAACAATCCACTTCAATAACCCTCCAAAATTATCCACTATAATAACTCTTCAAAATAATCCACCAAAATAACCCTCAATAAAAATCCACCACAATAACCCTCCATAATAATCCACTCTGATAACACTCCATAATAATCCACAACAATAACCCTATAAAATAATACATTACAATAACCCTCCAAAATAAACCACACCAATAACCCTTCATAATAATTCATCACAATAATCCACCAAAATAACCATTAATAAAAAATCCACCACAGTAACCTCCAAAATAATTCACCACAATAACCTTTAAAATAATTCACCACAATAACCCTACATAATAATTCACCACAATAACCCTCCAAAATAAACCACACCAATAACCCTTCATAATAATTCATCACAATAATCCACCAAAATAACCATTAATAAAAATCCACCACAGTAACCTCCATAATAATTCACCACACTAAACCTCCAAAATAATCCACCACAATGACCCTCCAAAATAATCCACCAAAGAGTCCCTCCATATTAATCCACCATAACAACCCTACATAATAATCCACCAAAATAACACTCAATAATAATCACCCGGCTTACTATAATGAGAGGCCTGGCACCATTCTCAGGCACCCATATACAGCTGGTCCACCCAGCTTGCTACAGTGAGAAACTCGGCACCATACCCGGCGCCTATATAAAGCTGGACCACCCCGCTTGTTATATTTCCTGGCGATATCCAGCATAGGGATATGGGGTGGGGCCTGTGGCTGAGTAGACAGCACTGAGGACTCGTAATCCTAGGATTCAGGTTCGATCCAGGCGCCGGCAAAAACAGAGGGGCAGAGTTTCTTTCACCCTGATGCACCTGTTACCTACAGTAAATAGGTACCCGGGAGTTAAACAGCTGTTACGAGCGGCTTCCTGGGTGTGCCAAAAAAATTTGTTTGTGGTTAGTAACAGTTGATTGACTAATAGTTGAGAGGCGGGCCGAGAGAGCAGAGTTCAACCCCCAGCAAGCACAACTAGGTGAATAAAAAAAAATGCTGCAACACCCTGTATAACCAGCTTTCGTAATTCCCCGCCCCTAACATCAGGCTATTACCTAATATCCAACCACAACAATCAGTTTAGTTAAATAACCAGACGTAACAATGTATTATTAATTATCCCGAGCAACCTGTTATAATAACCCGCCTCAATAATCAATCTCAATATCCTGAATGAACAGCCAGCTCGTATTACAACCTGCAATTATAACTTGCACTAAACACCTACGAGAATAGCCAGTTGTAATAATAACTCACAGTAATAACCAACAATATTAATATCCCGGAGTAATAACATCTATGTTCAGAGTCTTTTAAAACCCAGTTATATTTTTTACTCTTAGTCCCTTAACTGTTACTGAATCCAAAATTTTGAGGCGACTTTATGTTTCAACTGCTGTAGACGATTGCTGAGTTTACTACGTCTTTTGGAAAATTATATTAAACTGTTGACTTAAGATAAAAGGAAGGATGGATCAGTATTGGGGTCGACCTGTGGATCGTAGAGACCCCAGCGGGTGACCCCACACACTGACCCTGACTCTTCCTTATTAATCAAGACTCACAAAGCATTATGTAGCAGCCCGTCCTCCTAAGGCTTCCCAACGTCAAGAAACTGACGTATTAATGACCCTTACCCTAAACTAGTAGAGGGGTTATTGTTGAGGGAGTAGGACCCTCAACAGAAAACGAGAGAGTATGAAAATTTCGTGAGCCTCTACCAATTTCTAGTACGAACATTTTGGCCTTAGGTAGAGTATACGTCAAAATACGACGTTCTATTTGGAGGACGGGTTGTATATAGACCTTCACCTCAACACTAAGTGACACTAAGAACCTTTATCTGAAGGAAAGGATAACCATTAAGGAGTGAAAACTGCCCTCAAGTACTTATGAGAAAAGTCTTAATACAAGACTCCTGTTATTTTAAGAATGAAAACGTTGACTCGTGTCAAGACTGTTATGACCTCTGGGTCATCAGAGGTCACCAGTGTGTTTACTTATGTTGGCATTAATCAACGGTTGCACTGTAGATATCACGTGATCATGTATACTGTGTAGCTCGCTTACCACGTAGTCATGTATACTGTAGAGCTGACCTGACAGCCACGTATTCATGTATACTGTAGAGCTGACCTGACAGCCACGTAGTCATGAGAAGCTGCTGGTCTTACAACCGAAAAGTCATATATTTTGTGGAATTGGCCTATCAGGCAACGAGGTGGTCATGTATACTCTGGAGATGTTAATTTAGTAACGATGTTGTCATGTATACTCTGGAGATGTTAACCTAGTAACGATGTTGTCATGTATACTGCAAAGCTGCTTGTCTGAAAACTACATTGTTTTGTACACAGCGAAGCTGACACGTCTGTTAACCACGAAGTTCTCAATATTGTGGAACTGCTTGTCTGGTAAACCAAGAGGTCAGGTACACTGTGATGTTGGTTTACCTGGCAACCACATGTTCATGTAACCTGTAGAAGCCCTCGTCTGGCAGTCACATTCTCAGGTATACTGTGGAGTTGTCAGTCTAACAACCTACGAACATAGCTAGACCTTATAACCTGTTCCTATAACATAACTAATAACAAAAAGATATAAACTGTAGTAACCATCGACGAAAATAACTTGTAAAATTCTTGCTGATTTTGCCTTTGGCAATATTTTGCTGTAACAGCCTTCAGAAATTGCTTATCATAATTACTAACAATAACAGTTTTAAGGGATAACTCGCAGTAATAACCCTCTGAAGTAATCTTTCTCAGGATAAATATATGTTATTGTAACCGGTTTTAATTGTTATTGAATAAGGAATTATATTTTCATTAGAAATATTATGAGTACAAATTTTAACCTGGCATCATGTTGCAGCTCATTCTGTCTTTTTTAAAACTTATTACGTGAATTTGAGATTTATATTAAAAGCTTGAATAGAGTAAAACTAAATCATAATTATCAGCCTCAAGAAACGGCAGTATTGCCCTGCTGTAATAACCGCTCGAAGTGATCTCAGGTAATTACCATCTGTAAAGAATAACAGCAATGCCTTGCAGTAATAACCGGAAATAATAAACTTTTAAAAGGTTATCTATAATAACTCGCCTTAATAACCTACATTAATAACACATCACATTAGGATGACGAAATAGCGAGCTGAAATAACACGAATAATTCCAGGTAATATCCAGCACCAATTATAAATTACAAAAACATGCTGTAACACCCTGTATAACTAGCTACTCGTAACTTCCCCGTTTCAATAACCTATCTTAACTAAGCCTAATAACCTTTTCGTGATAGCCTGATGTAATAACCAACCACAACAATCAGTTTATGTAAATAATCAGACGTAACAATCATTTGTTAAACTATTCCTAGTGACCTGTTATAATAACGAGCCTCAATAACCTCAATATCCTGAATGAAAAACCTGCAGTTATAACTTGCATTATAAAGCTGCGAGAATAGCCTGTTGTAATAATATCCCGGAGTAATAATCTTTATGTTCAGTTTATATTTAACGCCAAATATGTCTTTTGTTCTTAGTCGCTTTTAATTGTTATTGAAGCCAAACTTCTGAGGTGATTTTATGTTTCATCTGTTTATGTCGGTTGTTGAGTTTATGGCGTGTTTGAGGAATTTATTTTAAACTGTTGAGTTAAGGTAAAAGGAAGGTGATGTTTTCAATGGGGTCGACCTGAGGACCGTCGTGACCCCAGCGGGTGACCCCACACACTGACCATGACTCTTCCTGATTAATAAAGTCCTCAACCCAGTAAGTTATACACCTCAGGTGAGGTGTATAACATATAACATGAGTTAGGAATTTATATTAAAAATTTGAATAAAGAAATGTAACCAATGTTTATTATCATCCGAAGGAAAAAACAGTAATATCCTGCTGTAATAAACGCTCGTAGTGATCTCAGGTAATTACCAACTGTAAAGAATAGTAGCAATAACCGGAAGTAATAACCTGCAAACGTTTGACATAATAACTCGCCTTAATAATCTCCATTAACAACACATCATAACAACCTGACGTAAAAACGTGTATATATAAAATCAAAGTCATTTCTGCACGTAATATTTTGCAGAAAAAAATAAAACACAAAAACATGTTGTAACACCCTGAATAACAACTTCCTCATTACTCTGCGCCCCAATAACCTGCCTTAATATTCTCCTGTAATATGAAAAGGATATATCTTGAAATATCTTTTTCCTAATAGCCTGGTGTAATTACCAGCCCAACAACCTATCTGTGTAAATGTTCAGACTTAAGAACCAGGTGTTAAAATTTCCCTTGTAACCTGTTAAAATAAAACGCCTCACTATTCAGCATTATTATCAATAAACAGCAAACTGGAATAACAACTTTTCCCTATAATTGGCACTAAAATCCTCCAATAATAGTCAGTTGTGATAATACCTTACAGTAATAACCCACAGCAAATACCTGTTGTAATAATAACATTCATTAATAGCCTGTTGGTCTAATAACCTGCGGTAATAACATACAATAATAGCCTGTTTTAATAACTACCTGCAGTAATAATCTAAAATAATAATCTGTTGTTATGATAACCTATTGTAATAACCTTCACTAACAGCCTATTGTAATAATAACCCATAGATATTTATAATAATACTAAATTATATAATACTTAATATAAGTATATAATACTAAATATAAGTATAAGATATAATACTAAATTAAGTATTTGATGTTGTTGATGTTTGAGATTCATTTACTCAGAACAAAAAGTTCCTAGTAGCAAGGGCTATAGTGAGCCCGTAGTTGACTTTATATATTAAGTATCATTTAAATTCCCAGTTATATCTTGTATTCTTAGTCGCTTCTACTTGTTATTGAAGCCAAACTTCTGAGGTGACTTTATGTTTCATCTGTTGTTCAGGACTTTATTCGACATGTTCGGTTGCTGAGTTTATTATGTGTTTTGGGAAATTATATTAAAATGTAGACTTAAGTTAAAGGAAGAAAGCCTTAGCAAGGGGGTCGACCAGAGGACCGTCGGGACCCCAGCGGGTGACCCTAGACACTGACCATGACTTCCTGATCAGTCAATACTCACAAGCATTATATAGCAGCCCGTCCTCCTAAGGTTTTCCAACGTCAAGAAACTTGTCATATTAAAGTCCCTTTATCATAATTTACCAGAAGACCCCAAACAGAAAATAAAACAGCAATTTAATTGCTGTTCATCCTCTTCCAAAGAATTTGAATAAACCACAATGTCGTCGATGTTCACTGCAAAACGTACCATTCCCCTGCAAAATTTTGATCATACTCTCTGGAAACAACTCGCACTGTTTTTATGCCAAATGGGAGGACCTTATATTGACGCAGTCCGTCTGGCGTAACAAAAGCAGATCAGTCTTCGAAATTGAAGAACTTTACCTGCTTGAGCAAGCCCGTGAGCTCGTGCCTATAGAGGCATTACCTCCCTGGGTGGATGACCCTTGCAGGATTATCATCAATGAGATGGCAACGAAAAAGTCCAATATATCACAGAAAATGAGGCACAATTATGATGAGGAAATCAATAAATAAGCCGGAAATGAATTAAATAAAATCTATTCTAATGGGTCATCTAACTCTGTCAATGGCAGGGCTGGTGCACCATACACTGTAATTAGGAGTAATACCTTTCAAAATGGAAAAGAAGGAAAAGCGCGTATTGAGAACTATGCCTCTTCAACGCAAGCAGAGTTAACTGCCATTGTTATGGCGTTAAGATTCCTTGACCGAAACATTAATGGTGCAGTTATCTGCACTGACTCAAAAGCAGCACTACAAATCCTTAGTAAAAATCGGGCAGAAAATCCTGCGATAGACGCTGAAATCAAGAGAGCTGTGAGAGTACTAACCAATCAGGGAGGAGTAGTCTAATTTCTGTGGGTTCCCTCCCATGTTGAAATCTTTGGAAATGAATGAACAGATGTGCTGGCTGCTGAAGGAGACCATAATGAATATGTCATACCTAAGGCTCTTCTACAAATTAGAGGTATCATCAGGCAATATCACCGCGCTACAGTTACTGAGGAAAGGAGGATAGAAGAACAAATCAGTGAATCTGGTCGCTGGTACAACATGGTTGCAGCCTACAATCCCAATCATTATTGACGAAGTGGAGGTGGCCATTGGAGAAAGTCAGTAATAGCGAGAATCCGTCTTGGATACAAATATCCATGGAGATTTGGAATGGAAACAACAGTTGAGCAGCGGAATTGCAGAATCTGTGGTTAGAGTGACGGACACCGCCTTGACCACTATCTACCAGACTGAACATCTGAGAGACATTAGAAATATGTGTAGAATAACAAACCCCACTTGTTTGTGTTAGGAAATTACTATTTGACAAATATAGATACTGTAATTAAAAGATTCCCCCATTTTGCACCTACAAGATAACGTAATATTTTAATGGTTGACGAATGTTAATCTTCTTGTTTGAGAAGCTGTTCTCTTGAGACAGTTAAGCAAGTCCTAGCTGTGTCTGGGTACAAGTGACAGGATGAACAACACAGCGGGTTTTCTTCCTATTGTGGAGTGCTGTAGATGCTGCTATGATGGTGTGTCCACTCACAGGATGGTGGCGCTGCCCAATGAACTCGCCCCCTCGAGACAAAACTTAATTTAATTATAAAGCAGAGATCCTTTTTGCTTTATCAGTGAGTGGTATCTGATAATACCCTTTCAAAAGATCATCTTTGGACACAAATTGTGCTTGTCTTATTTGATCAAAACAGTCATCAAACTGCGGAATTGGGTCAGAGACTGGTGACAGAGTTTACCTTTCTATAATTCGTACATAAGCGATGTGTATTATCTGATATCTTTACCAGGAGACAAGGTGGGCATCAGTCACTGTCACTCAATTCGGCCAAATTAATATCCAAAAGATACTGTACTTCTTTCCTTATGATCTCCCTTTTCTCAGGATTCACTCTATATGGATGTTTTATCGGCAGCGCTTCTACATTCACATCGTGCATAACCTCTCAATGTTTTCGTGGCACGTCTGTGAAAAGCGATACGCTCCTTATTAGAATCTCTTTCAATTCGTGCTTCCGTTGGTCATCTAGATGTGACAAATGTTCATCCCTAGCTTTTAACCACTTTGTATTAGAGATTCGGACTCCCGTCAGCTATCTCTAGCTTCGTCTTTTCCAATCCCATAATCTCCTGAGACATAGTACACATTACTGTCTAGTCCATTTGTCTATCATTTTCTCTAGTCCAATATTTCTTCAAGAGGTTCACGTGGCATAGCTGAGATTTCCTTGGTCTATCTGGCATATGTACCACATAAGTTACGTCACCCAGTACCTTCTTCACCCTATAACGTATTCAAAATTTAGAGTTATTCACGGTTCCTTTAACTGGCAGATACACTAACACCTTATCACCAACAACAAATCTTCGGTTTTTAGTGCCTTTATACTTTGCCATATTTTCTTGAGTTACTTTCAAATTACCTTTTGCTAACTCTCGTGCTCTAAACAATCTATATTTAAAACTGTGTACATAATATTCCATACTCACTCCGGTACTCCCAGATGTCAACTGGTCGTTCAACATAAATATAGGACTTCGCACCGTATGCCCGTACACCAACTGAAATGGTGTCAAACCTGAGGACTCTACCACTGAGTCACCAATAGCAACCATTACTGGGGCGATGGCCTCGTCCCACTGTGGGCCTTGCTCAGCACAATAAACTCCCAACAGACTTTTCATGGTGCCATGGAAACGCTCGATGACACCTAGTAACTGTGAATGCTAAGAAGAGGATTAAACTTGTTTTACATCCGAAACATTCAATGTTTTTCGAAAAAGCCTCGATTGAAATACGCTTCCAAAGACTGAATGTAGAACTTTTGGCATTCCAACCCCTGTGAAATACTGCTGGAGTTTGTCAGGCAAAACTCTTGAAGTTATGCATGAATAGCCTCGGGAAAACGTGTTTCCCTGCGAACCCTGGAACTCCTGCGGACATAATCAGACTTTATAACCTGTTCCGATAACATTATTAATAACTAGAAATTATAACCAGCAGTAATTATCTGCCCAAATAACTTGTAAAATTCTTGCTGGTTTTGCCTTTGGCAATCTTTTGCTGTAACAGCCTGCAGAAATTGCTTATCATAATTACTACAATAAGAGCCTTCAATGATAACTCGCAGTACTAACCTTCCAAAATAATCTTTCTCAATAGAAATATATGTTATTGCAACACGTTTTTTATTTGTTATTGTATAAGGTATAACATTTTCCATGTGAGACATTAAGAGTACAAATTGTAACCTGACATCATGTTGCATCATCTTGCAGCTAATGTCTTTTATAAATTATCAGTCATAATTATCAGTAGTATTAATCTGCAGCATTATCCTGCTGTAATAACCATTCACAGTGACCTCAGATAAATACCATCTGTAAAGTATAGTAGCAACAAACTGCAGTAATAACCAGATATAATAACCTTTATCAAAAGTTTGTTATAATAACTCGCCTTAATAATCAACAGTAATAACACATAATTACCTGACGTAATCGCGAGCAGAAATAACACTAATAATTCCAGGTAATATCCAGCACAAATTTTAAAACACAAAAACATACTGTAACACCCTGTATAACTAGCTCCTCGTAATTCCCCGCCTCAATAACCCGTCTTAACTAGCCTAATAATCTTTTCGTAACAGACTAATGTAATAAACAACCACAACAATCAGTTTGTGTAAATGATTAGATGTAACAATAAGTTGTTAAACTATCCCTAGTGACCTGTTATAATAACCCGCCTCAATAATCAGACTCAATATATTGAATGAACATCAAGCTGGTATTACAATGTGCAATTATAACTTGCACTAAAAACTACGAGTAGACCCTGTTGTAATAATAACTTACAGTTATAAGCTACAATAATAGCCTGTTGTAATAATATCCCTGAGGTTAACATATATGTTTAGTTTTAGTTGTTATTAAAGCCAAACATCCGAGGTGACTTCATGTTTCATCTGTTTATGTCGGTTACTGAGTTTATTACGTGTTTGGGGAATTTATAATAAACTGTTGACTTAAGGTAAAAAGAAGAAGTGAAGCAATCGGGGTCGACCTGAGGACCGTCTTGACCCCACCGGATGACCCCACACGCTGACCATGACTCTTCCTGATTAATAAAAGTTTGAACCCAGTACCTTATGCACCTCAGGTGAGGTGTATAAATTATGTATATTAGTAATTGATATTAATAGTTTGAATAAAGAAAAATAACCAATTTTAATTATCAGCCATAAGAAACTGCAGTAATATCCTGTTGTAATAACCGCTCGTAGTGTTCTCAGGTAGTATAAAACTGTAATGAATAGTAACAATAACCGGAATTAATAACCGGAAGTAATAATTTTCTTCAAAAGTTTGACGTATTAACTCGCCCTAATAATCTCTAGTAACAACACATCATAATACCCTGATACAATAACGTGCATAAATAACATCGAAGTTAATTCTGCTCGTAATATCCTGCAGAAATAATATAACACAAAACATTTTGTAACTCCCTGTATAACTACGTCCTCATAACTCCACGCCACAATAATTTGCCTTAATATCCTCCCGTCATAACTTCTAGAAATAACTTTTTCCTAATAGCCTGGTGTAATTACCAGAAACAACCAACCTGTGAAAATGCTCACACTTAACAACCAGTTGTTAAAACTTGCCAAGTAAACTGTTATAATAACCCACCTCCCTAATCATTATCAATATCAATAAACAGCAAGCCGGAATAACAACCTGCCCTTATAACCGGCACTAAACCCTCATATAATAGCCTGTTGAGATAATAACTTGCAGTAATAAGATACAATAATAAACTGTTGTAATAATAACCTGCATTAATAACCAACAATAATAGTCTGTTGTAATAATAATTTGCGGAAAAACATACAATATTAACCTGTTGTAATAATAACCTATAGAATTTTCAAAATAAAATATTAAATTAAGTATCTGTTGTTGTTTGAGATTCATCTACTCAGAACAAAATACTTCCAAGTAGCACGGGCTATGGTGAGCCCGTAGTGGACTTTATATATTAAGTATCATTTAAACCCCAGTTATATGTTTTATTCTGAGTCGCTTTGAATTGTTATTGAAGCCAAACTTCTGAGGTGACTTTATGTTTCATCTGTTGTTCAGGACTTTATTCAACATGTTCGGTTACTGAGTTTATTACGTGTTTTGGGAAATTATATTAAAATGTTGACTTAAGGTAAAAGGAAGATGCTAGTTATATGGGGTCGACCTGAGGGCCGTCGGGACCCCAGCGGGTGACCCCACACACTGACCATGACTCTTCCTGATTAGTCAAGACTCACAAATAATTAAATAGCAGCCCGTCCTCCTAAGGTTTCCCAACGCCAAGAAACTGTCATGTTAAACTTCCATTATCCTAACCTACCAGAGGCCCAAAAACAGAAAACGGTAGAGTATGAAAATTTCGCGAGCCGCTACCATTTTCTAGTATAACAATTTTTGGCCTTAGGTAGAGTATACGTCAAAATGCGACGTTCTATTTGGAGGACGGGTTGTATATAGACCTTCACCTCAACACTAAGTGACACTAAGAACCTTTATCTGAAGGAAGTGATAACCATTAAGGAGTGAAAACTGCCCTCAAGTACTTATGAGAAAAGTCTTAATACAAGACTCCTGTCACCTATATAAATAAAAATGGAAATGTTCGTTTGTGCATGACCGCTCATCTCCGAAAGTTCTTCACCGATTGCTTTTAAATTTTCACACAACGTTCCATTCGCATCGGAGCAGGTTTTTATATACAAATATATATAGATGTCACGTCTATGAAGGTATTAAAAAAAACATGCTTTTTCTGAAAAAACTGAGTTTTTTCATGTGTTTTTCAAGTGAGGGAAGTCTTCGAAACCTCTTTACCGATTGCTTTGAAATTTTGACACAACATTGCATTCAAATAGGCGCCTCTTTTTACATATCTACTATATACATGCCTCACCTGTGACAGGAAGAAAACTTTTTTTTTTTTTTAAAACAGCGCCATTTGTTAGACATAAGAGCAACACACGCTTTAATCTCCAAAAGTTCTTCACCGATTGCTTTGAAATTTTGATACAACTTTGTATTCGAATAGGTGCGTCTTTTCATATACCTACTATATAGATGCCACTTCTGTGACAGGTAAAAACATGAGTTTTTAAAAACAGCGCCATATGTTGCACATAATAGCAACATGCACGGTCTACTAAATATGTCACAAATTCCATTTCAATGTTTCCAATTGCATTGATAAATTTTATTTTCATAGATTTCTATTCATTTTATTTTTTATTGAATTATTTTGTGTGACATTGTGTTGAAATTGAGCTGTGTTGTTTTCCATACCGTTCATTTCGTAAGTATAAGTATAGATGCCACACCTGTGACACTATGCTTTTGTTGAAAAACAACACCATATGTTGCATGTAAGAGCAACACACATGCTATACTATATATGTTACAATTCTATTTCAATGTTTCTGATTGCATTGATAAATTAAATTTTCAAAGATTTTGAATTATTTTCATTTTGATTTAATAATTTTGTATGAATTGCGTTGGAATTGAGCTGTTTTGTTTACTATACCGTTCGTTTCTTTAGTATAGTTTATTTTCTTATTTTTTCATTTATTTTTTAACTGTTTTTCTTATATTTCAGTGATGGAACTTCAGATCACTTGATATTCCCAATTTTCTGATGGGAACATCAGACTATTTGAGAAGGCATCGGACGAGGGAGTGGGGAATGGTGAGGACGATGAGAGGACGGAACTGAGAAATGGTGGGGAGGACGAGGGGACAAGGGAGGGGGTAATGATGTGGAAGGACGAGGGCACGGGGGAGTTTGGGAAGGTGGGGACGAGGGGATGGGGGAGTTTGGGATGGTGGGGATGAGGGGATGGGGAATGGAGAATGGTTGAGAGGCTGAGGAGACAGGTGAGGGGGGGGGGCATGGTGGGGAGGACTGAAAGACAGGGGGAAGGTTGCTGTAGCTCAGCAACGAACACGCGTTGCTGAGCCACAGCAACGCGTGGCAGGCTACTACTAGTTTTAGGAACGAAAACATTGACTCGTGTCAAGACAGTTATGATCTCTGGGTCATGGTCACTATAGTGTGTTTACTTACGTGTGCATTAATCAACGGTTGCACTGTTTTATCACCTGATCATGTATACTTTTTAACTCATCTAGCCTGTAGTTATGTATATCGAAGAGCTGACCTAATAGCCACGAGGTCATGTACAATATAGAGAGCAGACGTAACAACCACGTATTCATGTATACTGTAGAGCTGACCTGACAGCCACGTGGTCATGAGAAGCTGCTGGTCTTGCAACCAAAAGGTCATATATTTTGTGGAATTGGCTTCTCTGGCAACGATGTTGTCATGTATACTCTGGAGATGTTAACCTAGTAACGATGTTGTCATGTATATTGCAAAGCTGCTTGTCTGAAAACTATATTGTTTTGTACACAGCGAAGCTGGCATGTCTGGCAACCACGAAGTTCACAATATTGTGGAACTGCTTGTCTGGTAAACCAAGAAGTCCGGTACACTGTGATGTTGGTTTACCTGGCAACCACATGTTCATGTAACCTGTAGAAGCCCTCGTCTGGCAGTCACATTCTCAGGTATACTGTGGAGTTGTCAGTCTAACAACCTGCGAACATAACCAGACCTTATAAAATGTTCCTATAACATAAATAAAAATTACAATTTACACCTAGCAGTAATTATCTTCCCAAATAACTTTTAACATTCCTGCTGTTTTTGCCTTTGACAATATATTGCTGTAACAGCCTGCAGAAAATGCTTATTAAAATTACTAAAATAACAGCCTTCAAGGATAACTCGCAGTAAAAACCTTCCGAAATAATCTTTCTCAAAATAAATGTCATTGCAACCAGTTTTTATTTGTAATTGAATAAAGTATAATATTTACTTTGTGAGATATTGTGCGAATAAATTGCAACCTGACGTCATGTTGCATCATGATACAGCTCCTTGTGTCTATTAAAAAAAAATATTTCGTGTGTTAGTAATTGATATTTATAGTTTAAATAAAGAAAAATAGCCAATTTTAATTATCAGTTGTAGGAATCTGCAGTATAATCCTGCTGTAATAATCGCTCGGAGTTATCTCAGGTTATTACCAACTGTATAGAATAGCAGCAATAACAGGAAGTAATAACATTTTTCAAAAGTTTTACATAATAACTCGCCTTAATATTCTCCAGTAATGACATCATAATAACCTGACGCAAAAACGTGCATATATATATAACATCAAAGTTATTTCTGCACATAATATCTTGCAAAAACAATGAAACACAAAAACTTGTTGTAACACCCTGTATAACAACTTCCTCTTATCTCCTCGCCCCAATAACCTGCCTTAATATCATCCAGTAATAAATTTCCAAATTAACATTTTCCTAAAAGCCTGATGTAATTTCCAGCCACAACAATCAACCTGTGTAAATGATCAGACATAACAACCAGTTGTTAAAACTTCCCTAGTAACCTGTTATAATAATCCGCCTCACTGTTCAACATCAATATCATGACACTGAAGACAAATCAAGTATGAAAATGAACTTTGGAGAGTTAATTTTTCAGCTACCGTCGACAGTAAAGAAAAACATAAGAAATATTGAGAAGATTCCTGTTCGAATCATTAATATTACCCTTTCGATCATATTCAACATCATATGTTCACAAGAAAGACTGCTATCAAAATATATTAATATTAGAACATCAATATCAATAAACACCAAGCCAGAATAACAACCTTCCTGTATAACCGGCACTAAAACCATCCAATAATAGCCTGATGTGATCACAACTTGTAGTTATAACCTGCACCAAAAACCTGTTGTAATAATAGCTTTCAGTAATAACCTAAAATAATTACCTGTTGAAATGATAACCCTTAGTATTAATATTAAACAGTAGCTTTTTACAATAATACCCTGCATTAATAACATATAATAATAGCCTGATGTTATAATAACTTGCAATAATAACCTACAATAATAACCTGTTGCAAAAATAACTTGAAGGAATATCATACAATAATACCCTATTATAATAATAACCAGCAGAAATTTTGCAATAACATATTCTATTAGGTATTTGATGTTGTTGTTGTTTGTGATTGAGTAGCTCGTGTTACTTGGAACTTTTTATTCCAAGCACGGGCTATGGTGAGCCCGTAGTGTTCTATGCTTAATACTTTAGGTATTATGAATCATTTAAACCCCGTTATATCTTTTATTCTGAGTCACTTCTAATTGTTATTGTAGCCAAACTTCCGAAGTGACTTAATGTATCATCTGCTGTTCAGGACTTTATTCAACATGTTCGGTTTCTGAGTTTATTACGTGTTTTGGGAAATTATATTAAAATGTTGACTTAAGGTAAAAGGAAGGATCCGTGTGTATTGTGGGGTCGACCTGAGGACCGTCGTGACCCCAGCGGGTGACCCCACACACTGACCTGAGGACCATCGTGACTCCAGCGGGTGACCCCACACACTGACCATGACTCTTCCTAATTAGTCAAGACTCACAAAGTATTATATAGCAGCCCGTCCCCCTAATGTTTCCCAACGTCAAGAAACTGTCGTATTAAAGTCTCCATTATCCTAACTTATCAGAGGACCCAAAACAGAAAACGGGAGAATGAAAATTTCTGCGAGCCGCTATAATTTTCTAGTACGAAAATTTTTGACCTTAGGTAGAGTATACGTCAAAATGCGACGTTCTATTTGGAGGACGGGTTGTATATAGACCTTCACCTCAACACTAAGTGACACTAAGAACCTTTATCTGAAGGAAGTGATAACCATTAAGGAGTGAAAACTGCCCTCAAGTACTTATGAGAAAAGTCTTAATACAAGACTCCTGTTCTTGTCAAGACTGTTACGACCTTGTAACGAAACGGTACTTTACGGCTCGTTGCACTAACAGAGACAAATAATTAATGGTCTAGGGACAAGAATCAGACTCTGTATCTAACTGCGTGCACCCAGTGTAAACCCGCCGTTTCCTACATACAAAAATAATTAGAAAAGAAAATCACCAGGGAAAAACATCACACATTAATATAATATATGTGTATATTAAACAAAATGTGAATTAATAACTTAATATATCACTTATATACTAATGATCAGATGGTCTACAATAATTCTATACTCAACTAAAAGTTCTCCACAGATAATTGTTACTAAAGCAAAAACAGAATTATACAAATACAGACACTAATCAGACCAGTTGACGCGACGCCTGCCTCTCAGTTACTGAGTAGCGTGGTGTCAGGACGCCACCCACATTCACTCTCAAAACATGACGAATGGTTAATAAGGACTTTTTAATATTTACAACTAAATGAACAACCACTTGTTCTCAAAACACATAAGAATGCAATTAAAACATAATAGGTACATACAAAATATATAAGTTACAATGCCATATGTATAATTATAGTAAATTAACATATATATGAATATTAAACAGTGACATCTGGAACTCCCATAATTGAACAGGTCCAGGAATTCTACTCTCCCGAATCTAACAGGTATTAGTCGTGTACAGAGCAACCCCGCTCCTGTCTTACTGACATTTCCACATCACACGATAAATTACAAAAATATATATATATACATGTACAAGTAATGATGAAATGGAACAAAGTAAGTTTATTTAAATTTATATACGTATCCAGCTAGGAGTACGTAACACTTCCACCTCCAAGAAAAAAATGCAATTGATTGAAGATCAATGGCATTTTTTCTGAAAGTAAAATAATGTGACACTAGAGATTTATAAAAAATGAAACATTCCAATATATTCTTACATAAAAAGCAAAAAGTTCAGTCTTAGGATCATGTTCTACATATGTTTCTCTGGAGTATGCAAATTTATCTCTCCTGGGTACTATCTCATTTACTTCACTAAGTTTCAGATTATATTTCACACTCCTATCAGCAACATTATTATTATTTGCATGAATAGAACTATCAATAATGGTAACTGCTTTCACAAATTCAATACCACATTTTATCTTTCCATCTGTTTCTACTACTGATTTGAGATCAGTCCCATGTTTTCAGATTATCCCTTTTCTAATTGGTGACATTTTCCAAGATAAATTACATTTTCCATTACTCCCTTTTTCTGGAGCTGAACTGCTTAATTGAAGCTGACTGATGTAAGGTAGATTAGGGACTTCACCTGGGTATGCCTTGTCGAAGACATCTGCTCCTCATCACACTTGATCCTCTGTGGAACACATTCTCGCCCAATGGATACTAAAATTAGAGAAATTAGTGTTAAACCTCACAATTATATGTAAAACTTCTTCACTCATAGAACCTTCAGAAGCACAACACAACGACTTAGCAAACCTTTGACCTCCAATCCAGTAAATACAACCCAAGATAAGTGCAAAGACTACCTGATCGAACTGACTCAGATGATCCATAAGGAACACAGAAGTCAATTTCCTCATAACTCTGTCATGACGATCAGTGAAAGAAAACAGGCTTATGCCTAGGCACCATATCCCAATCACAATTCCAAAAACAAGTTCACACCCTCTGATGGTGGACTTAAACACAACACACACTTTCATAAACCTTGTAGTCTTCCAAAAGACTAACATGCTGAAACCTTGACAACCCTTATCATGGATTTTACTTCCCAAGTAATTTCCTTCTGGTGACAAACAATCAAACAAGAGGGTTAAGGGTCTTATCATCTTGAAGATGCACAACAGATTACCTGGGAACCTCCCAAGGACAATCTGTAACCCTTCACAATTATTAACACTAGGTAGGATAACCTTATTCCCCAACTTAAAACACACACCTGGAGCCTCAAACATCTGTTCCCATGTATGATTAAATCCTTCAACACCCATTTGACTCTGAAAGTCAACACCAATATGACTCAAAGTCAACACCACACTTGAGTGGAACATACATGTTGTTCACTACTCGTACATCAAAATAAACTGGATCTAAAAGTAGAGACACTGCTCTAGTATGACTCACCACTTCCTCAGAACAACTGGATGCACAACATACTTGAGTAAACTCTGCTCAACAACAAGGCTGGACAAAGATGTCTCAGAGTACATTGCTACAAAAGAGAATGGCTCCTGCAGAATAAAAGTAGATTGCAACAACATCCTACACACTCTCTGACTCAATTGACACAATGACAAATACTTACTCCACATGGAATAAGAGTCACAAGCCAAAAAACTCTGCAACTTAGATCCAACAAATACTTTGCCACTCTTAATGGTTTTACATGATTTACCAAAATTTCCTCCCGTGACATCTGGAGCTCCTTGGAGTATTGTCTGTTCACAATCAATAACACTACCAAGCTGGGTCACATCCTCACAGACAACTGAAGAGGGAGGCTCACTGGGTCTCCATCTACTCGACAGAAGCTGATCCTCTGGCTGCTTTCCCACACTCTCCAGAACTGGATCTACAGTACAGACCGTCTCCTTGCTTGTCTCTGAAATCTTGGGGCCAGTTCTACTCAGCTTACATAAATTAAAGGAATCTGAAGCGAGCGAGCAAGTAACAGGTAGTTTGACCTCCTCCCCTATACTATCACCTTGACTAGGGTGAGGAGGGGCCTCTACAACAGACTTACTCTCGACAACTGATCCTAACTTGTCAACTGATTCTAAACTTGGAGTGAGCGGGAATACTTCTGCCAACCCGACATCTTGCCCTAAACCATTCACTTGGCTAGAATACAATAGATTCGTGACTTTTAAGTTTCTCTCAACTCCTGGCACAACGTTCGTAGTGAGCGGGCTAGACAATGGTACATGGACATCCTTTCCCAATTTATTGGAATAAAGCGGGGTCATAATATCAGGCTTACTCTCAACAACTAGGTTGGCCACACCTGAATCTGGAACAACCACATCCCACTTCTCCACTGAAGGGGTACTGGTTACTGGAACAATTACTTGAGTAACATCAGAACTGACAACTGGATTAACAATAGTACTGACATCAGCACAGGTAGAGTGGACAAAAGCATCTATTACAACAAATTGTTCATTCTTGGAACTAACTTCAGCACAGGCAGAATAACCAACAGGGTCTGCAACTGGCTGTTTACACAAACTGGGATCAATCTCACCCACAACATGATTTATGGCCACATCATTACCCAATATAACATCCACACCTGGGATGGGCAACTGTGTACTAATACCCACGGTCATGAACTTGGTGTAATGGTGGATCTTAAAGTAACATCTATCAGAGGTTCAGTTTTACATCCTGCAGCACTCCGAAGAACAACAAACTTTCCAGTGTCTCTCTTTTCAACATTAGGGAGTATACTGGCAGAAATTAAGGTTTGGGAAGCACCAGTATCACGAAGAAAAACCACTCGCTTCCATTTCCCATTTACACACAAAACTTCACCTGAAGACATATATGGAGAATATTGTTTCACCCAATTGGGGTTTACAGTTAAATGTTCATTAGTTAACTTATTTTACACACCTCTACAATAAATGAGACCAGTTGGTCGTAACTCAGGGTGCAATATAAAGCAAGAATTTATCACATGGCCCTTTCTCTTACAATGAGTACAGTACCTTACAGTGGACACACCTGTGGAACCAACTGCAGGTTTAGAATTAACATTTTTAATATTTGATATTCCTGACAATGAAGTAGCAGGATTAGGTTTTGTAAGAGAAGAGTTCATGGGAGTAACTGGAGCACTAGTACTGGATTGGTTCTGATAAGTTCTGTGAGCATTATAATTTACTCTACGGTTAAACTTAGGTGATTGGGCCTTAGTTAACAACTCATGCTCATCAGCGAGCTTAGACAGCTCATAAATGTCTGTTATTTTTTCTGTTCTGCCATAAAAGTAGACAATTTATCTGGGAGACATGACAACACTTCTTCTGTTATAAAAAGATTCTTAAGAGCATCATACTCATTTATTGAAAGTGATTTAAGTCATCTGGTACAATAGTTAATTTTTAATCTGGTAAAGTCTGCAATAGTCTGCTCGTTTAACCTCTTTAAGTTTCTAAACTTTTGTCTGTGCTTCAGAATTTAACTGGTAAGCATTTAAGACGCTTTTCTTAACAAAATTATAGTCAAAACTATTTTCATCAGGCAAGGATGCAAAAACCTCCTGACTTCTTTCGTTTAATTGACTTTGCATCATTGCAACCCATTGATCTAATGACCAGTTCATACTGACTGCAATTTTAGAGAAATGTGAAAAGAAAACCTCAGGATCCTCCTCACTGAACTTGGGTAACTCTATGTACTTATTTATTCTAATGGAATTACTATCATTATTATTAGGAACATTGCTAGTATTTCCATGCCCAGCTGCCATTCTCTGTGTCTCGAGTCTGTTGTTGGCCTCAGCCATTTGTTTATGAATTTCTAACTGCCTAGTTTGTTCTTCTGCTTGTTGCTTTTAACTGCAATTCAGCAATAAGCCTATGATTTTGTGCCTCATTTTCTAGCTGTTGTTGTCTAGCCTTAGCCTCAGTCTAACAGTCGAGTTTCAAGCTCTCTATGTTGAGCTTCAGCCTCTATTTTCTGTTGCCTTTCAAACTCACATTCTTTCTCTCGAGCCCCAAGCTTAGCATATGCTACTTGCGCTTTTAACTCGAGACGCCTTAAAGCAATTTGCTCACTTGTCTCCTCTTTGACCTCCTCCAGAAATTCTTCCCCTAACTCAACATTTTCTACTAAATGGGTTACTATGACTCTCAGAATTTGTGCCTTATTCATTTTATTGTTGACTGTTAATTCTAGCTTATTTGTCATATTTGTTAAGGCAGACTTTTTTAGGCTATTTTCCCTCAAAGTCTGGATTAGCCAACAGCGACACCACTTGATCCTCCATTGTTAACTAACACTTGGCACTTTACTGACTAAAATAATTAACAGAATGGCACGGCACTACACACTTCACTTTAAATTGACACTACACTGAATGTTTGCATGTCCTCACTGTACAAACAAAAATATGGATGACTTACCTCCAAAATCGTGAAGCGTAGGTTGATGATAAACACAGGACGACTCTAGCATGGAACACTAACAATTGTCTTAAAGCACACAGATTCCTAAAGCACACTTGTTCCAAGAAAGGCAAAGTTAGATTAGCAAAGTTTTAATATATATGTGGGAACAATATATCCTGGACAGGCCCCCAAAATATGTAACGAAACAGTACTTTATGGCTCGTTGTATTAACAGAGACAAATAATTAATGGTCTAGGGACAAGAATCAGACTCTGTATCTAACTGCGTGCAACCAATGTAAACCCGCCGTTTCCTACATACAAAAATAATTAGAAAAGAAAATCACCAGGGAAAAATATCACACATGTATATAATTAATGTTTATATTAAACAAAATGTGAATTATTAACAATTTAATATATCACTTATATACTATTGATCAGATGGTCTACAATAATTCTATACTCAACTAAAAGTTCTACACACATAATTGTTACTAAAGCAAAAACAGAATTATACAAATACAGACACTAATCAGACCAGTTGACGCGACGCCTGCCTCTCAGTTACTGAGTAGCGTGGTGTCAGGACGCCACCCACATTTGCTCTCAAAACATGACGAATGGTTAATAAGGACTTTTTAATATTTACAACTAAATGAACAACCACTTGTTCTCAAAACACATATGAATGCAATTAAAATATAATAGGTACATACAAAATATATAAGTTACAATGCCACATGTATAATTATAGAACATTAACACATATATGAATATTAAACAGTGATATCTGGAACTCCCATAATTGAACAGGTCCAGGAATTATACTTTCCCGAATCTAACAGGTATTAGTAATGTACAGAGCAACCCCGCTCCTGTCTCGCTGACATTTCCACATCACACGATAAATTACAAAAATATATATATGTACATATACAAGTAATGAAGAAATGGAACAAAGTAAGTTTATTTAAATTTATATTCGTATCCAGCTAGGAGTACGTAACAGAAGTCTGGGTCATCAGAGGTCACCAGTGTGTTTACTTATGTTGGCATTAATCAACGGTTGCACTGTAGATATCACGTGATCATGTATACTTCGTAGCTCGCCTACCACGAAGTCATGTATACTTCGTAGCTCGCCTACCACGTAGTCATGTATACTTCGTAGCTCGCCTACCACGTAGTCATGTATACTTCGTAGCTCGCCTACCACGTAGTCATGTATACTTCGTAGCTCGCCTACCACGTAGTCATGTATTCTGTTGAGCTGATTTGATATCCACTTGGCCATGTATACTGTAGAGCTGACCTAACAGCCACTTGGTCATGAGACGCTTCTGGTCTTGCAACCAAACTGTCCTATATTTTGTATAATTAGTTTGTCAGACAACGAGGCTGTTATGTAGGCGCTGGAGATATTAACCAAGTAACGATGACATATATACTGCAAAGCTGCTTGTCTGAAAACTACATTGTTTTGTACACAGCGAAACTGATATGTCTGTCTACCACGAAGTTCTCAATATTGTGGAACTGCTTGTCTGGTAAACCAAGAGGTCAAGTACACTGTGATGTTGGTTTACCTGGCAACCACATGTTCATGTAACCTGTAGAAGCCCTCGTCTGGCAGTCACATTCTCAGGTATACTGTGGAGTTGTCAGTTTAACAACCTGCGAACATAGCTAGACCTTATAACCTGTTCCTATAACATAACTAATAACTAAAAGTTATAAACAGTAATAACCATCGACGAAAATAACTTGTAAAATTCATGCTGGTTTTGCCTTTGGCAATATTTTGCTGTAACAGCCTTCAGAAATTGCTTATCATAATTACAACAATAACAGTTTTAAGGGATAACTCGCAGTAATAACCCTCTGAAGTAATCTTTCTCAGGATAAATATATGTTATTGTAACCGGTTTTAATTGTTATTGAATAAGGAATTATATTTTCACTAGAAATATTATGAGTACAAATTTTAAACTGGCATCATGTTGCAGCTCATTCTGTCTTTTTTAAAACTTTTTACGCGAATTTGAGATTTATATTAAAAGCTTGAATAGAGTAAAACTAAATCATAATTATCAGCCTCAAGAAACGGCAGTATTGCCCTGCTGTAATAACCGCTCGAAGTGATCTCAGGTAATTACCATCTGTAAAGAATAACAGCAATGCCCTGCAGTAATAACCGGAAATAATAAACTTATAAAAAGTTATCTATAATAACTCGCCTTAATAACCTACATTAATAACACATCACATTAGGATGACGAAATAGCGAGCAGAAATAACACGAATAATTCCAGGTAATATCCATCACCAATTATAAATTACAAAAACATGCTGTAACACCCTGTATAACTAGCTACTCGTAATTCCCCGTTTCAATAACCTATCTTAACTAGCCTAATAACCTTTTCGTGATAGCCTGATGTAATAACCAACCACAACAATCAGTTTATGTAAATGATCAGAAGTAACAATCATTTGTTAAACTATTCCTAGTGACCTGTTATAATAACGAGCCTCAATAACCTCAATATCCTGAATGAAAAACCTGCAGTTATAACTTGCATTATAAAGCTGCGAGAATAGCCTGTTGTAATAATATCCCGGAGTAATAATCTTTATGTTCAGTTTATATTTAACGCCAAATATGTCTTTTGTTCTTAGTCGCTTTTAATTGTTATTGAAGCCAAACTTCTGAGGTGATTTTATGTTTCATCTGTTTACGTCGGTTGTTGAGTTTATGGCGTGTTTGGGGAATTTATTTTAAACTGTTGAGTTAAGGTAAAAGGAAGGTGCAGTTTTCCATGGGGTCGACCTGGGGACCGTCGTGACCCCAGCGAGTGACCCCACACACTGACCATGACTCTTCCTGATTAATAAAGTCCTCAACCCAGTAATTTATACACCTCAGGTAAGATGTATATATTACACGTATTAGGAATTTATATTAAAAATTTGAATAAAGAAATATAACCAATGTTTATTATCATCCGAAGGAAACTGCAGTAATATCCTGCTGTAATAAAGGCTCGTAGTGATCTCAGGTAATTACCAACTGTAAAGAATAGTAGTAATAACCGGAAGTAATAACCTGCAAATGTTTGACATAATAACTCACCTTAATAATCTCCATTAACAACACATCATAACAACCTGAGGCAAAAACGTGTATATATAAAATCAAAGTCATTTCTGCACGTAATATTTTGCAGAAAAAATAAACACAAAAACATGTTGTAAGACCCGGAGTAACAACTTCCTCATAACTCCGCGCCCCAATAACCTGCCTTAATATCCTCCTGGAATGACTTCTCGAAATATCCTTTTCCTAATAGCCTGGTGTAATTACCAGCCCAACAACCTATCTGTGTAAATGTTCAGACTAAAGAACCAGTTGTTAAAACTTCCCTTGTAAACTGTTAAAATAAAACACCTCACTATTCAGCATTAATATCAATAAACAACGAACTGGAATAACAACTTGCCCTTATAACCGGCATAAAAATCCTCCAATAATAGCCTGTTGTGATAATACCGAACAGTAATAACCCACAGCAAATACCTGTTGTAATAATAACATTCATTAATAGCATGTTGCTCTAATAACCTGCGGTAATAACATACAATAACAGCCTGTTTTAATAACTACCTGCAGTAATAATTTAAAATAATAATCTGTTGTTATGATAATTTATAGTAATAACCTTCAATAATAGCCTATTGTAATAATAACTAATAGATATTTCGCAACAAAATACTAAATTAAGTATTTGTTGTTGTTGATGTTTGAGATTCGTCTATTCGGAACAAAACGTTCCAAGTAGCACGGGCTATAGTGAGCCCGTAGTTGACTTTATATATTAAGTATCATTTAATCCCTCTCAGTTATATTTTGTATTCTGAGTCGCTTCTACTTGTAATTGAAGCCAAACTTCTGAGGTGACTTTATGTTTCATCTGTTGTTCAGGACTTTATTCAACATGTTCGGTTGTTGAGTTTATTATGTGTTTTGGGAAATCATAATAAAATGTAGACTTAAGTTAAAGGAAGAAAGCCTTATGACTGGGGTCGACCTGAGGACCGTCGGGACCCCAGCGGGTGACCCCAGACACTGACCATGACTCTTCCTGATTAGTCAAGACTCAAAAAGCATTATATAGCAGCCCGTCCTCCTAAGGTTTTTCCAACGTCAAGAAACTGTCATATTAAAGTCCCATTATCCTAATTTACCAGAAGACCCCAAACAGAAAACGGGAAAGTATGAAAATTTCGCAAGCCGCTACCATTTTCTAGTACTACAATTTTTGGCCTTAGGTAGAGTATACGTCAAAATGCGACGTTCTATTTGGAGGACGGGTTGTATATAGACCTTCACCTCAACACTAAGTAACACTAAGAACCTTTATCTGAAGGAAGTGATAACCATTAAGGAGTGAAAACTGCCCTCAAGTACTTATGAGAAAAGTCTTAATACAAGACTCCTGTTATTTTAAGAATGAAAACGTTGAATCGTGTCAAGACTGTTATGACCTCTGGGTCATCAGAGGTCACCCAGTGTGTTTACTTATGTTGGCATTAATCAACGGTTGCACTGTAGATATCACGTGATCATATATACTTTGTAGCTCGCTTACTACGTAGTCATGTATACTGTAGAGCTGACTTGACAGCCACGTGTTCATGTATACTGTAGAGCTCAGCTGACAGCCACGTGGTCATGTATACTGTAGAGCTGACCTGACAGCCACGTGGTCATGAGAAGCTGCTGTGTAATGTGTACTGTGTAATTATAAGGTCATATATTTTGTGAAATTGTTTTTTTTGTCAACGATGTTGTCATGTATACTCTGGAGAAGTTAACCTAGTAACGATATTGTCATGTATACTGCAAAGCTGCTTGTCTGAAAACAACATTGTTTTGTACACAGCGAAGCTGGCATGTCTGGCAACCACGAAGTTCTCAATATTGTGGAACTGCTTGTCTGGTAAACCAAGAGGTCAGGTACACTGTGATGTTAGTTTACCTGGCAACCACATGTTCATATAACCTGTAGAAGCCTTCGTCTGGCAGTCACATTCTCAGGTATACTGTGGAGTTGTTAGTCAAACAACCTGCGAACATAACCAGACCTTATAACCTATTCCTATAACACAGCTAATAACTTGAAGTTATAACCAGCAGAAATTATATGCTAAAATAACTTACAGTAATAACCTTCCAAAATATTCTTTCTTAAGAGAAATAAATGCTACTGTAACCTGTTTTTATTTGATATTGAAAAAGAAATAATATTTTCATTAGATATATTATGGAGACAAATTATAACCTGACATAATGCTGCATCATGTTACACAATGTTGCAGCTCCTTGTGTCTATTTTAAAACTAATTACATTAATTTGGGATTCATATTAAAAATCTGAATGAAATAAAATAAAATCTTAATAATCAGCCGTAAGAAACTGCAGTATTATTCTGCTGTAATAACCGCTCGTAGTGATCTCAGGTAATTATCATCTGTAAAGAATAACAGCAATAACCTGCATTATTAACCGGAAGTAATAATAATAATCAAACACACACCGAAACTACGACGTTGGTACAACGTTCGAACAAGTTTTAACAACTCCTAACCAGTTATAACAAACAATATAGCAAGTTGTAACAACGTTCTAATACGTCATAAAATCGTTAAGCCAAGATGTAGCAACTTTATTACAAGTTGTAATGAGCGGAAAATAGAGACAGTTTCGGTTTGGGTTTCCAGGGTAGTGATCTCAGGTAATTACCATCTGTAAAGAATAACAGCAAAAACCTGCAGTAATAACCGGAAGTAATTACCTTTTGCAAAAGTTGGTTATAATAACTCGCCTTAATAACTTACAGAAATAACACATATTAGCATGACGAAATTGCGGTCAGAGATTTCACGAATTTTTCCAGGTAATATTCAACTCAAATTATAAAACACAAAAACATGCTGTAACACCCTGTATAACTAGTTCCTCCTAATTTTCTGTCCCAATAACCCGTCTTAACTAGCTTAATAACCTTTTTGTAATAACCTGATGTAATAACCAACCACAACAATCAGTTTGTGTAAATGATCAGACGTAACAATCAGTTGTTAAACTATCCCCCCCCCAGTCATCTGTTATAATAACCCGCCTCAATAATCAGTCTCGATACCTGGAAAAAAACAAGCTGGTATAACAACCTGAAATTATAACTTGATTTAAAAACCTACGAGGATAGCCTGTTGTAATAATAACTCACACTAATCATCTACAATCATAGCATGTTGTAATAATATCCCAGAGAAATAACCTACATGTTCACTTTTCATTGTTATTGAAGCCAAACTTCTGAGGTGACTTTATGTTTCATCTGTTTATGTCGGTTGCTGAGTTTATTACGTGTTTGGGGAATTTATATTAAAGTTTTGACTTAAGGTAAAAGGAAGGTTCCGTGTATCATGGGGTCGACCTGAGGACCGTCGTGACCCCAGCGGGTGACCCCACACACTGACCTGAGGACCGTTGTGACCCCAGCGGGTGACCCCACACACTGACCTGAGGACCATCGTGACCCCAGCGGGTGACCCCACACACTGACCTGAGGACCATCGTGACCCCAGCGGGTGACCCCATACACTGACCTAAGGACCGTCGTGATCCCAGCGGGTGACCCCACACTCTGACCTGAGGACCGTCGTGACCCCAGTGGGTGACCCCACCTACTGACCTGAGGACCATCGTGACCCCAGCGGGTGACCCCACATACTGACCTGAGGACCGTCGTGACCCCAGCGGGTGACACCACACACTGACCTGAGGACCGTCGTGACCCCAGCGGGTGACCCCACACACTGACCTGAGGACCGTCGTGACCCCAGCGGGTGACCTCATTCACTGACCATGACTCTCCATTATTAATAAAGTCCTCAACTCAGTAATTTATACACCTCAGTTGAGGTGTATAAATTACGTGTGTTAGGAATTTTTAATAGTATTTTCAATAAAGAGTCGTTAATTACCAAATGTAAATAATTGCAGCATATACCAGCAGTAATAACCGGAAGTATTAAACTGAAGTAATAACCTTCTGTAAAAGTTTGACATAATAACTCGCCCTAATAATCTCCAGTAATAACACATCATAATAACCTGACGCAATAACGCACAGAAATAACATCAAATTTATTTTTGCATGAAATATCTTGCAGAAATTATATAACACAAAAACATGTTGTAACACCCTGTATAACAACTTCCTCATAACTCCTTGCCCCAATAACCTGCCTTAATATCCTCACGTAATAACTTCCCCAAATAACCTCTCCCTAATAGCCTGGTGTAACCAGCCACAACAACCAGCCTGTGTAAATGATCAGACTTAACAATCAGTTACAAAAATTTCCCAAGTGACCTGTTATAATAACCCGCCTCACTAATCAGCATCAATATCAATACACAGCAAGCCGAAATAACAATCTGTTCTTACAACCTGCACTAAAACCCAACAATAATAGTCTGTTGTAATAATAACCAGTAGTAACAACCTACAGCAAAATCCTGTTGTGTTACTAATAATAACAACATACAGTAATAGCCTGTTGTAATAAAAACCTTCAGTAATCACGTACAATAATTGCCTATTGTAATAATAACCCCCAGTTAAAATAAACAATAATTACCTGTTGTAATAATAATCTGCGGTAATAACATACAATAATTGCTTGTTGTAATAATAATCTGTAGTAATAACCTAAAATTATAGCCCTATGTAATAATTACCTGCAGTAATTATCTAAAATAATAGCTTGTTTTATAATAACCCATTGTAATAACCTTCAATAATAGCCTGTTATAATAACCCGTAGAAATTCCTCAATAAAATATCATATTAGGCATCTGTTGTTGTTTGAGATTCGTCTACTCCGAACAAAAAGTTCCTAGTAGCACAGGCTATAGTGAACCCGTAGTGGATTTTATATATATTAAGTATCATTTAAACCCCCAGTTATTATTAGCTCGCTTCTAATTGTTATTGAAGCCAAACTTCTTAGGTGACTTTATTTTCATCTGTTTATGTCGGTTGCTGAGTTTATTACGTGTTCTGGGAATTTATATTACACTGTTGACTTAAGGTAAAAGGAAGATCTAAAGTGTTTGGGGTCGACCTGAGGACCGTCGTGACCCCAGCGGGTGACCCCACACACTGACCATGACTCTTCCTTATTAATAAAGTCCTCAACCTAATAATATATACACCTCAGGTGTGATGTATAAAAAAAGGTGTGTTAAGAATTAATATTAATAGTTTGAATAAAGAGAAATAACCAGTCTTAATTATCATCTGTAGGAAACTGTAGTATTATCTCGCTGTAATAACCGCTTGTATTGATCTCAGGTAATTACCAATTGTAAATAATTACAGCAATTACTTGTGATAATAAACGGAAGAAATAAACAAAAGTAATAACCTTCTGTTAAAGTTTGACATAATAACTCGCCCTAATAATCTCTAGTAATAACGCATTATAATAACCTGACGAAATAACGCACATAAATAACATCAAAGTTATTTCCACAAGTAATATCTTGCAGAAATTATAAAACACAAAAACATGTTGTAACACCCTGTATAACAACTTCCTCTTAACTCCACACCCCAATAACCTGCCTTAATATCCTCACGTAATATCTTCCTGAATAACCTCTCCTTAATAGCCTGGTGTAAACAGCCACAACAACCAGCCTGTGTGTGGGGTTTTCTACTTTGCTTTCCTGACTGCAATGCATACGTTACCAATGTACATGTGGCAGACGCTTCACGAAGCTGTCGGAATCCAGCAGAGAAAATACGAGAGCAAGTGTACAGGGCCTGGGAGCATAGTCGAGTAAGAGTGCCTTGAGGGTCTCTTCTCAGACTGGCCTCGCCTGGTTCTGATCCACATTGGTCGTTGCAATCTCCTCAATGCTTGAAACTCTTTAAGGGTCATTTAAGATCTCATTTTGATTGAACATTGGTTCAGCATCAAATTCTATGATGGCGTTAAACTTCCTAGCGTCGAGGCAGATGCGCACACCTTCCCCAGGGTTCTTCTCCTCAATGCTTGAAACACTTTAAGGGACTCCAAAGGTTCTCATCACATTTATAGATTAATGAATAATAGGCAACTCGGTGTTGAAGACACCTGGGGCTGAAGGGTTACGTAATAGTTGGCAGTATTCAGAAGTGGTTCAACAGAAACACCGCAAAAAGCTTAACAGTAGTTTATTTACAAACTTAACCACTAATACAATGGGTGCTTGATTTACTTTAGACTGGCATCAGAAAGACTATGGTTGCATTAGCGAGACTCTTGACGTCTGACTAATCGATTCTGATCCACTCGTGGAGAAACACCTAACTTGACACAATTAACAGCCAATCATTTTATCAGCAATCCTAACTGCCTAACTTACTTAAGTTCTTCAGAATATCACCTCACAAAGACATATAAAAATCTCTACCACCTGGTATACATAATGAACAACAGTAGAAATAATCTATGTTAATACATATTGTTACATGATAATAAATCTAGCAAGCACAATACCCAAATAAGGTCTCAAATCAGGGACCAAAACGCTAACAGGTCCGCTCGCCTGGAGAGGTCAAGGTGTAAGTGACGCCATAGGCCAGGGTTGCCAGATCCAAATTGCAAAAAGTAGTGAGTTGACGGTCAAAAAGTAGCGAATTTGCAAGTAGAGTAGCCCAATTTTTTGTTTAGTCAAATCGAATCAAATCAAATGTTTATTCAGGTAAAAGTAGATACATACAAGATGAGTTACAAACATAATGTTAGATTTCTAAATAGCGACAGTACATACAGACAGACGACATTCAAATTTAGTAAGTTTATCTTCCTTCTCTGATAGAACAGAATTGATGCTCATCTGCTGATGACTTACCTCCGATATATTTTGTCTGTGTTTTAATGATTTCACTGTGTTTCTTTAAACCACTTCTATGAGAGCTCTTATCTCAGTTCTACAAACTTTACAATATGCTTTATTTCCATCTTCTTTCACTTCAACCAACCACTTTCCAAACACGGGATCCTTAAGCCAGGGCATCTACGACGCTTTCTGGTATTTAGACCACTTCCCCATTTTACACTTCTTTATCTTAACACTTAAGTAAATTCTAAAAGTAACAGCGGTAACTTCTTTTCTATATGCGGTAACTTGTGTCGAACTATCCTTCTGGAGGTCAGAACCACACTAACAATGAAAGCACAGATGAAGCTGCCAAGTTCGCTGTATGCTAATCCGCTCTAACGACAGTCATTTGAATCTTGGAAACACCTAAAGAGAAACCTAATATTTACAGTAGGCAACAGTGGGAGGTCACTTAACATAGACAGTACCCGGGATGAAGTATTAATAGGCAATTAAGGTTGGGAAATCTATAGCTTCTGGGGAGGATTATCTTGCCTTGCGGTTACTTTTTCTTTGGGACGTTCCTAGGATCAACGTCCCCAGGGGGTCGGTTTCTGACCTGGCCTCCTGTGGTAAGTGGTCTATTCAATCAAGCTGTTGGACGCGGCTGTGATTTGTATACATGACATTATAAAAAGCATAAAAATCATCATTGAGTTTCTTAACATTAATTAATAGCCCAACTTGTTTTTAAAGTAGCCCAAAAAGTCGCAATTAGCGAAATTAAAAATTTGGGAGTGCGGGGCTCTGAAAAGTAGCCCAATTCGCTACTTGTAGCCCAATCTGGCATCCCTGCTTGAGGCAAGCTTGTCGAGAGGCGACACGGTATCCAACTCCCTAAGTCAACTGACCCTCAACTTTCAAATCTCTCTAGCTCATTTACAGACATAACTCACTCATGACCTTCTAAAATAATATACAGCAAAAGTAAAGAGTATAAGGCACAACCTTACATAATGATACATAATAAGAATTCAATACATTAAAGAATTTATCATGATATAAAAAATAAGTACACAAAGAATTTGTATTGATAAGACATGGTAACGCTGGCGCGAGTCGGTACATCACAGGGGCAGAGGGAGGATTCAGAGACATCGGCCAACCATTTATACATATGTATACACGAATATTAAATAAAGTAGATATATACAACATGTGTATCAAAAGCTGGTTTAGGTGGAAAACATTTCACAGTGCCATAATCTCAGTAAATGTCATGATAATAAGACAATGCAAGGAACAACACTGAAATGGAAACAACCCAGTATACATATGAATAATAAATCTGAAAACTAAATGCATACATTCTCCATTAGGGTCCACATAATGTTACCTACACAGCATTTATGTAGCATTACATGCATTTCAAACTCCATGATATTAGGCTACTGCTATAACTAGACATCTAATATATATTGACCAGACCACACACTAGAAATTGAAGGGACGACGACGTTTCGGTCCGTCCTGGACCATTCTCAAGTCGACACAATCGACTTGAGAATGGTCCAGGACGGACCGAAACGTCGTCGTCCTTTCAATTTCTAGTGTGTGGTCTGGTCAACATACTTCAGCCACGTTATTGTGAACTCATCGCCTGCATCTAATATATATATCCACAATTACATTGCATACAAATTTGATACAGAATTAATATAGACTTGAAAATGTATGTCACACATTGACAATACATAAAATAAGAATAATAAATGGTAACATAGATTATATCATAAACACAATATTCGTGATAGGAGGCTATCAGCCAAGATATCACTGTTTAGTTTGAGCACAATGATTCACCAGTCTCAGTATGATCATACTGGTGTATGCGTGGTCATAACATATGTGAGAATATGGGTTGCTCATATTTAGTTAGTTTAGCTTTTGCTAGGTTGAATTTGGTGAAATTTGTTTAGTATAAGTATAATTTTTGATAGATTTAGATGAATTTAGATTCTAATTGGTTGCATTTTTGATAGGATTTAGTCAATTTGCTTATATTATCATAGAAATTGCTGACTTCACCTAACTCCACCTACCCTAACATAACTAAGGCTAGAACCAATACGTCTGATGGATGGTTTACCTGAATAAATATGGGTGACAAGATTGAAGAGGATGTAACAAGGCATTAAAAACAATGGACATATGTTAGATAAATAGTCTAGCACTAATAATGTTGAAACATTAATGGAAAAGTATGTGTTTTTATATTGAGCTCATTGGAAGTCAGATGAACCATTCATATATATGAAATTCTGACTTTTGGGGAGTTGGTTAAACTCAGCATATTATAAAATGACGTCCTAATCATACCTAGACAAATATTATGCAAATTGTGTACTTGTTTGTGCAAGTTACAGTATTAATTGTACATGTTTTGTAGGTATATTTGTGGAAATGCGTAGTTGTGTATTTAATGCATTATGCACTAGTTATGTATTGATTATATTTGAGCTAGTTATGTATTGATAATATATTATTTTTGTGCAAGTTGAATATTAATAGTATACATGTTGTAATTGAATTTGTGTGAATTGTGTATTTGTGCTAGCAGTGTATTTACATATTTGAGCTCGTTATGTATTGTACGTATTTGTGCTAGATATGTATTTGATTGTATTTATGCTATTGTGTAATAATTATGAAAGATGTGTAACAATTGTGCATGTTGTGTGTTAATTGTACATGTTGTGTAATTGTATGTGAACGAATTGTGTATTACACCGTTGTGTATTGATTGACATAGGGCAATGTTGTGTAATTACATAGCAAGTTTGCTTGTATTAGTTGTGCAGAGACGTGTATTAATTACACAATTTGTGTAATAATGGTGCATGTTTTATAATCGTTTAAGGCGAAGAGTGTATTTATGCAAGTTGTGTATTTAATATGCTGAAGTGGAACTGGCACAACTGTACTTTTTTGTACAAATTGTGTATTTGTGTAAGTTCTGTATATGTTATCTAAAAATAGGATCTTCCCGTGGAAGTGTGAAGGATGTATTTTGGTTTATGAGACAATATGTAGGGTATTTTGTGAAAATTTTGTTTTTGTAATTGTGTAATTTTAGTGAGAGCGCATTTTTTTGTCTAAATGTATAAGCAATTTGCTATATTTTTGCAAATGTCATACTTTGTGTAAATGTCATACTTTGTACATGCAATATTTGTGTAAATGGCATATTTTTGTGTTCAACTGACATATTTTGTATGTAAATGACATATTTTGTCTATAAATGATAAATTTTGTGTGCGAATGGCATATTTTGGTGTAAATAATATATTTTGTGCATAAGTGATATATTTGTGTGTAAATGCTGTATCTTCTGTGTAAATGGAATTTAGTGTGGAAAATGTTCTGTGCGCAAATGCTATATTGTGTGTAAATGTGTATATGTTTATACTGTTGTTACGGCCCTACTGGGACACAACCGGGTTCTTCTCTGATGGTAGTAGAGTTTGGGAATCCGGCCCCAAGTTAGTAGAGGCTTTCAAGAGGTGTGTTCCGTAACGCAAGTCAAAGCTATCAAGGAAGGTACATTGAAGACAAGTATTCTAATTTATATATATATATATATATATATATATATATATATATATATATATATATATATATATATATATATATATATTCCCACCACCGTAATTTAAATTCATAAAAGGGAATTATTACTACACAATGTACAATGAGGTCTCCCTCTCTGAAGACGCTCAACACTCGGCGATGCTTCTTCTAGGTAGTCCTGGTCTCGGCTTCGTGGCTCATGATGAATCCACGATAACTCTACGACGAATCTACCCTGGCCACAGGCCAGCCAAATCACAGTCCCACTGGGTGCCCCGTCGTGATGGCCTTCAACCACAATCCAGCCTGTAGCTGGCAGGTACCGGTCAGCCTCGCTGTCAGGCCACTCCACAACTGACACTAGGGTTGCGAGCCCTAGGCAGGAGCCTCGTGTGATCCGCTGATCACTCTCCTCATTAAGCTCCACAGTGGCTAGTCTCTTCCACCAGCCAGCCCCGGATAAGGCGATTCCCGACACTGCCACGCCTCAGGCAGGCTATTACACTCTCAACAGAGTTCGTCCTGGGGGTGGCTCACAGCTTCTTCAAAGCAGACTCGTAAAGAGACCTTGGCTGCCTTGGGTAGACTGGTCCATCGTCCAACACAGCAGTCCCAGGTCGACTCTGCAATCAGACACATCATTAATACTGGGACGCTTCACTTACAAGCTTAGACAGAAACGTCCACCTCTTCACTCCATAGATGGCGTTCACTGTCTAAGCACCACCTCACCAGAGGTCAGCAGCGGCTACGTCATGAGCTGACTAGGACAGGAATCCAACACTTATTGCTGGCCTATCCTGTCACCACTAGATGACGTCGTTCGTGTGGAGTGGGTTTCGGGAGCGGACTCACAGATGGCGTTGTCGTCACTGCTCCGTGCTCCGACGCTGGACTCGGGTCCGTAACAACTGTGCATTCTTGATTTTGTGTATTTTTAGTGCAAGTGTTGCATTTTGTGTGACTGATGTAATATTATTATATTTCAGTATGCCTTATCACAACCTTAGCTTTTTATGAATAATTAGTAATATATTTATTTAAATGGGACACATACACCCTGGTTTATCCATATGAATAGTATGAAGGTGGGTATTTATTCATGTAATTATAGTAGTCGATGTGTTTGAATATAATAGGGCACTTAATAATTTGGGCTGCAATATGATGTATGTGAGGACAGCTGACTAACCTATGAACATAGCTACTAATCTGCTGGGCTTGTCAGATGTACGGTAACTACTTGCGGACTATAGTACAATATCTAGCTATAGTGTTTCATAATTGCTGTTGTGTAAAAACTAGAATGAGAGCTATTTATTATAAACAATTATTATAAACTACTATCAGATGTGGGCGGGGGGGGGGGGGTTCCCTTGATTGTATTAAGCGCAGGGTGGACATATATATGAATGAGATTGGGTGGATATATACAGGAGCTGCCTCATATGGGCTAATAGGCCTTCTGCTGTTACCTTCTTTCTTGTGTTCAGCTCATCTGCTATGCTGCCAGACGTACGATTCTGCTAAAATTGCGGTACTGACATTTGGGGAGCTATTTTAGTTTTTGAACCCATCAGTGCATAATGATTACAGTTGTAGATAACTAAAATGTATATTATTAAACCTCTGATTAAATTAGGTTAGGTTGGGGATGGATAGTCTAGCCATTTTTGAATAATAACATTAAATAGACTACACAGATAAGTAGCATGTTAGGGTCTCATGGCACATCTTTGTGACGTCACTCATAGTTGAACAGTTGGGTTTCAGTGTAGCCTTAACACTTATCTGTTAATGGCTGACCATACTCTATCCCTATACTGAGGCAGCTTTTGTGACGTCGCTAAACAACAACGGGTCTGTGGAATGTAGAATGCATTTGTTTGTTTTCTAATAAGTTGGGTTAGGTTGGTTTGATAGGGCTTATAAATTAAATAACAGAAAAATATGAACAATGAGCGAAAATACGAAACAGGCATCAGAGCATCGCCTGTGATGACAAAGAGTATAGTGATGTATTGAGAGAGATTAAGAGATTGCGCTAATGTGTAATACTCCTAGGAACCTTATATACGACGTCGGCTAAAAAGCATTGCACCCATTGGCCCATCAAACCACATTAGGGATGATGTCGTCAGAATAAGGGTAACTGCGGAAGGCCTATTTTTCAAAACATGCGAAGCCGCTTCTACGCAATGCAGGTCATATATAGGTACACTAAATGAGTATTTAGATTGGATATATGCTACAGTAGGGTGTGGGGGCATGTTTTTGAGCGAATGTGAGACGTGCATAGGACTAGCAGCGACATGTATTTGGAATACTACTGAATTCCCTGTTGAAGTCACCATGTCTGGGGGAAGGGGTCTGTTTCATATAAATGGGTGATAGTGGATATTCATTTTTATTTGCCCTATGTTCGATAAGCAATCCTTGAAGAAAGATTCACTCCAAACACTGACCTGAGGACTGTTGGGACCCCAGCGGGTGACCCCGAACACTGACCTGAGGACCATCGGGACTCCAGCGGGTGACCCCAGACCCTGACCATGACTCTTCCTAATTAATAAAGTCATCAATCCAGTATTTTATTCACCTCTTTAGGTGACCTGCCTGAACAACCAAATAATTCATCACAGTAGCCAACCGTATTAAACCACCACAATAACTCTCCAAAATAATCCACCACAATATTCCTCTATAATTATACACCAGTAAAATGTAAAAATCCACCATAATAATCCACCATAATAATAATAATCACCCGGCTAACTATAGTGACAAGAATGGCACTATTCTCAGGCACCCATATACATCTGGTCTGCCTGCTACAGTGAGAAATCCTGGCAGCATCCTCAGCACCCATATACAGCTTGGCCATCCGCCTTGCAATAGTGACACGACTGGCACAATACTCAGGTGCCCATATACAGACAGTCCACCCAGCATGCTATAGTGACACGACTGGAACCATACCCGGCACCTATATAAAGCTGGGCCACCCAGCGTGCTATAGTGACACGACTGGAACCATACCCCGGCACCTATATAAAGCTGAGCCACCCAGCTTGCAATATTTCCAGGTAATATCCAGCACAAAAACATGCTGCAGCACACTGTATAACTAGCTTTCGTTATTCTCCGCCCCTAACATCAGGCTATTACGTAATAGCCTGATGTAAAAAACAAACAAAACAATTTGTTTATGTAAATGACCAGACGTAACAATCAGTTGTTAACTAAACTATCCATAGTGACCTGTTATAATAACCCGCCTCAATAATCAGCCTCAATACCCTGAATGAACTGCAAGCTGGTTTAACAACCTGTAATTGTAACTTTCACTAAAATCCTACGAGAAGAGCCTGTTGTAATAATAACTCACAGTAATAACCGACAATAATAATATTCCGGAGTAATAACACAAATGTTTGAAACCCCACTTATATCTTTTGTTCTTTGTACCTTAATTGTTGTTGAAGCCAAAATTCTTAGGTAACTTTATGTTTCATCTGTTTTAGACGGTTGCTGAGTTTATTACGTGTTTGGGGAATTTATATTAAACTGTTCACTTAAGGTAAAAGGAAGAAAGACTTTGTTGTGAGATCGACCTAAGGGCCGTCGTGACCCCAGCAGGTGACCCCACACACTGACCACGACTCTTCCTGATCAGTCAAGACTCACAAAGTATTGTATAGCAGTTCGTCGTCCTAAAGTATCCCAACATCAAATAACTGTTGTATTAAAGTGCAATTATCCTAACCTAGCAGAGGACACACAACAGAAAACGAGACTACATTTTCTACTATGACATTTTCTACTATGACAATTTTTGGCCTTAGGTAGAGAATACGTCAAAATGCGACGTTCTATTTCGACGGGTTGTATATAGACCTTCACCTCAACACTAAGTGACACCAAGAACCTTTATCTGAAGGAAGTGATAACCATTAAGGAGTGAAAACTGCCCTCAAGTACTTATGAGAAAAGTCTTAATACAAGACTCTTCTTATTTTAATTAAGAATGAAAACGTTGACTCGTGTCAAGACTGTTATGACCTCTGGGTCATCAGAGGTCACCAGTGTGTTGGCATTAATCAACGGTTGCACTATAGACATCATGTGATCATGTATACTTTGTAGCTCGCTTACCACGTTGTCATGTATACTGTAGAGCTGACCTGACAGCCACGTAGTCATGTATACTGTAGAGCTGACCTGACAGCCACGTAGTCATGTATACTGTAGAGCTGACCTGATAGCCACGTAGTCATGTATACTGTAAAGCTGTCCTTATAGCCACGTGATCATGTATATGACCACGGGGGATCAGAACCAGGCGAGGCCAGTCTGAGAAGAGACCATCAAGGACTCTTACTCAACTATGCTCCCAGGCCCCGTACGCTTGCTCTCATATTTTCTCTGCTGGATTCAAACAGCTTCGTGAAGCGTCTGGCACATGTACATTGGTAACGTATGCATTGTAGTCGGGAAAGCAAAGTCGAAAACCCCCACACACAGGCTGATTGTTGTGGCTGTTTACACCAGGCTATTAAGAAGAGGTTATTCAGGAAGTTATTATGTGAGGATATTAAGGCAGGGTATTGGGGTGTGGAGTTATGAGGAAGTTGTTATACAGGGTGTTACAACATGTTTTTGTGTTTTATCATTTCATTTACGACAGTTACTTGACGTTGGGAAACCTTAAGAGGACGGGCTGCTATATAATACTTAGTGAGTCTTGACTAATCAGGAAGAGTCATGGTCAGTGTGTGGGGTCACCCGCTGGGGTCACGACGGTCCTCAGGTCGACCCCAATATCCTGTAGTTCTTCCTTTTACCTTAAGTCAACATTTTAATATAATTTCCCAAAACACGTAATAAACTCAGCAACTGAACATGTTGAATAAAGTCCTGAACAACAGATGAAATATAAAGTCACCACAGAAGTTTGGCTTCAATATCACTTACAAGCGACTAAGAACAAATTATATAACTAGAGGTTTAAATGATACTTATTATAATATTTTATTACGAAATTTCTAAGGGTTATTATTACAACAGGCTATTATTGTAGGTTATTTATATGGATTATTATAAAACACACTATAATTGTATGTTATTTCTGCACATTATTATTGCAACAGATTATTTCTGTGAGTTATGACTGCAGGTTATTATTACAACATGCTATTATTGTTTGTTATAATTGGGGATATTATTACAACAGTCTATTACTGCAGGTTTTTCTTCTTCTTATTATTATTATTATTTTTATTATTATTATTATTATTATTATTACAACAGGCTTTTGCTGTAGGTTATTATTACAACAGGCTGTTACTGTTTTATTTTAGTGCATTTTATAAGAGCAGGTTGTTATTTTGGATTGCTGTTTATTGATATGGATGCTGATTAATGTGGCAGGTTATTGTAACAGGTTATTGGGAAAAAGTTGTTCAATTTCAATCAACTTTATTTACTTGTAGTATATAAAAATGGCTCCAACTGGTCCAAGTTTCAGCATCGCAGCATAAATAGAATGGGAGAAACAAAATATAAAACCTTTTATTCAACGATTTTTAAACATTTACAAAATGAATTTTCTAACACAAGTATCAACTGAAATTATTTCTAAGAAACTCAGTTATCACATTAGCATATAGTAAAGGATTCGTCTTTCTATTTTTATCAAAAATATATATAGTGCAATAATACAATTGTTCAAGGTTAAAATAAAAATTATGCAACAAAACGATGTTTATATATATTTATAAAATTAATAAATGGACATAAGTATAAAAAGTCTTAATAATATTATAGAGGCATAAACGCTACATATTAGGTGAAAATTTCATGTAAACTGATTAGTAAATGAAATGAAAGAGAAAATTCAATATTATGTTACTTGGAAAATAATTAAGTCAAAGATCCTGCCACCAGTGACTGAGGTTGACATTGATCAATTTCCTTCAGAACTGGCAACCTAACAGATTGGCTTACGTTCTGTAAGGTGTATAAGTGTCACGCAAATCATCCGAACCAAAAATGAGATAACCATTCTAAAAAAAAAAAAAAAAAAATTACTTAATTTTTTTTATAAAACTAATTATTGAGATCTTTTATTATATGCTATTGTGATAGCTGAGAGTCATAGACATGATTTCAGTTGACACTTGTGTTTGATGTTAATTTTTTACCATTTTGGAAAAGTTCTGACACATAATTCAATATTTTCTTCTCCCTTCCTATTTATGCTATGATGCTAAGACTTGGACCAGTTGAAGCCCTATTCATATACACCTAATTAAAGACGTTTACACAGGCTGGTTGTTGAGGCTAGAAATTACTCCAGGTTATTAGGGAGAGGTTATTTCGGAAAGATATTACGTGAGGATATTAAGGCAGGTTATTTGGGCGCGGAGTTATGAGGAAGTTGTTATACAGGGTGTTACAACATGTTTTGGTGTTTTATAATTTCTGCAAGATATTTCGTGCAGAAATAACTTTGATATAATTATTATCGTTATTGCGACAGGTTATGATGTGTTATTACTGGAGATTATTAGGGCGAGTTATAATATTAATTTTTTGCAGAAGGTTATTACTTCCGGTTATTGCTGCTATTCTTTTCAGTTGGTTATAACATGAGATAATTATGAGCAGTTATTACAGCAGGATAATACTGTAGTTTTCTACGGCTGATAATTATGATTTTTTATTTTTTTTTATTCAAACTATTAATATAAATTCCTAACACACGAAATTTATACACCTCACCTGAGGTGCATAAATTACTGGGTTGAGGACTTTATTAATAAGGAAGAGTCAAGGTCAGTGTGTGGGGTCACCCGCTGGGGTCACGACGGTCCTCATAATCTTGTTGTGGATTATTATGGAGGGTTATTGTGGTGGATAATTATGGAGGGTTATTGTGGTGGATTATTATGGAGGGTTATTGTGGTGGATTATTATGGAAGGTTATTGTGGTGGATTATTATGGAGGGTTATTGTGGTGGATTATTATGGAGGGTTATTGTGGTGGATTATTATGGAGGGTTATTGTGGTGGATTATTAACGAGGGTTATTGTGGTGGAGTATTTTCGAGGGACATTATGGTGGATTATTTTGGAGGCTTACAAAGGTTGGGTATTCTGGGGGATTATTTTGGAAGTTTATTGTGGAGTAATATTTTGAAGGTTGGGTATTGTCGTGGATTATTGGGGTGAACTGTTGTGTGGATTATTAATCTGGATTATTGTAGTGGTTTATTTTTGAGGATTTGTTAATAGATTATTATAAAACGTTATCATGTTGGATTATTCTAATGGACTTTTTTCGTAAAAAGTTATGTGGGGGGATTATAACAGAGGGTGATTACGGTTAATTATTTTCGAGGGATTTTTCAGTGGATTATTTTGAAGTGATATTTCAGTGGATTATTTTGGAGGGTTATTGTGGTGGATTATTTTGGAAGGTTATTGTGGTGGATTATTATTTTTGGTTACTGTGGTGGATTATTATGGTGGGATATTGTGGTGGATTATTTTGGAGTTATTGTGGATGATTATTATGGAATATTATTATTGTTGATTATTTTGGAGAATAAATGTAATGGATTAAAACGGAGGATTATTGTGGTGCATTATTGTGGAAGATTATTGTGGTGGATTACTGTGGTGGCTTATTGTGATAGATTATTGTGGTGGATTATTATTATGGATTTTTGTGGTGGACTATTTTGGAGGGTTATTGTGATGGATTTTGCTTATGGACAACAGAAATACATTATGATTACGCAAAACTGTAAGAAAATTGACAGGTTGGATAACAAGAACTTTTATAACTAGAGATACAATTCCAATGATGTTACTCTTCAAGACGCTTGTGCTCTTTAGAGTGGAATACTGTTGCAAAATGACAGCCCCTTAAAAGCTGGAAAAATTGCTGACCTGGAGAGCATGCAGAGATCCTTTACTGCCAGAATCCACTCAGTAAAACATCTAAACTATTGGGAGAGACTAAGATGCCTAAATCTGTAGGCTCTTGAGCGCAGGCTGGAGAGATACATAATAATTTACACGTGGAAAATAATAGAGGGGCTCGTCCCAAACCTGCACACAGAAGTAACTCATGGATCTCGTCTTATGGTAACATGTGTTACAATGAGACCTTCTGGTCTCATGTAACGCATGAGACCAGAAAGTATGGCAGGACGTGCAGAATTCCCCCATTGAAGAGCAAAGGTGCAATAGGTACTTTGCGAGAGAACTCTGTCAAAATCAGAGGCTCGAGACTGTTCAACACGCTTCCACTACACATAAGGGGCATAACTGGCCGACCCCTCGCTGTGTTCAAGAGAGAACTCGATAAGCTCATCCAAAGGATACCTGAACCACCAGGCTGTGATTCATACGTCAGGCTGTGAGCAAATGTGTCCAACAGCCTGGTTGAGCAATCCAGTAGCGAGGAGGACTCGGCGATGACCGGGCCGCGGAGACGCTAAGTCCCGAAACCATCTCAAGGTACACTCAAGGTATAGGTAAGGTGGATTATTCTCGTGTATTATTATGAAGGGATATTGTGGTGGATTATTTTGGAGGATTACTGTGGTGCATTATTATGGAGGGTTATTGTGGTGGATAATTTTGAAGGGTTATTGTAGTGGATTATTATTGTGGGTTATTGTGGTGGATTATTATAGACGGTTATTGTGTTGGATTATTATTATGGAATGTAATATTGATGGATTATTATTGTGGGTTATTGTGGTGGATTATTATGGATGGTTATTGTTGTGGATTATTATGGAGGGTTATTGTGATGGATTAATATTGTGTTTGATTAATATTGTGGTAGATAATTATGGAGTGTTATTGTGGTGGATTATTAAGGAAGGTTATTGTGGTGGATTATTATGGAGGGTTATTGTGGTGGATTATTATGGAGGGTTATTGTGGTGGATTATTATTATTGTGGTGGATTATTAATGGGAGTTATTGTGGTGCATTATTAATGAGGGTTATTGTGGTGGATTACTTTAAATAATTTTTGTTTAGGTTATTATTGAAGGTTATCGTTGTGGATTATTCTAGTATATTTTTCGCGTGGATTATTATTGAAAAGTTATTGTGGTGGATTATTTTGTAGGGTTATTGTGGTGTATTATTTAGAAAAGGTGATCGTAGTGGATTATTTTGCAGGGTTATTGTGGTGGACTATTATGGAGGGTAATTGTGGTAGAATATTTAGGAGGGTTATTGTGGTAGATCATATAACTGAGGGTTATTGCTGAGGATTATTATTGTTAATTATTGTGGTGGATTGTAGCAGAGGGTATTGTGGTGAATTATTATGAAGGGTAATTTTGGTGGTAATGAACGGTTATCTTTGTGGGTTATTATGGAGTATTGTTGTTGTGGATTATTTTGAGAGGGTTATTGTTATAGCATATTTGAGAGACCAATTGTGATGGATTATTAAGGAAGGTAATTGTGGAGGATTATTATGGAGGGTTATTTTTTCGGATTATTATAAAGGGTTATTGTGGCGGATTATTTTGGAGTGTTTTTGTGGTTGATTATTTTGCTGGGTTATTGTGGTGGATTATTTTGGTCGGTTTTTGAGGTGGATTATTTTAGTGGATAATTGGTGTAAATTATTTTGGGGGGTAATTGTGGTAGATTATTGTGGTGGATTATTTTGGAGAATATTTTATAGGATGTTTATAGTGGATTATCGTGGTGAACCTTTTGGTGGAATAATTTCATTGATGAATATGTAGGGTTATTGCGGCGGATAATTATGGATCATTATTTTTAGTAGATTATTTTAGAGAGGTATTATAATTGATAATTATTGAGAGATACTGAGGTGTACTATTATCGAGGATTTTAGTGTTGGATTATTGTGGTTGATTATTAATTTTTCCCTCAGGATGAAACAGAGGGTTTTTGTGTTTGAGTATTATAGAGGGTTACCTTGATGGGTTATTCTAGTGGATTATTCTCTTGGGATATTTTGGAGGGAAATTGTGGCAAATTAATTTGCAGCGATATTGTAATGAATTATTATTGTGGGTTATTGTGTAAGTTTAATACGGATGTCTGTTGTGGTGAATTATTTGGTTGTTCAGGTTGGTCACATGAGTAGGTGAATAAAATACTGGGTTGATAACTTTATTAATCAGGAAAAGTCATTCTCAGTGCGAGGGGTTACCCGCTGGGGTCCCGACGGTCACCAGGTCGACCCAATATATAGGAGATCTTCCTTTTACGTTAAGTTAACATTTTAATATAATTTCCCTAAACATGTTCCAAGTAGCCCGTGCTACTTGGAACATTTTGTTCCGAGTAGATGAATCTCTTACAACAACAACAGATAATATAATATTTAATACCGAAATATCTACAAGTTGTAATTACTATGGTCTATTATTGAAGATTATTACTATGGGTTATTATAACAATAGGCTATCATTGTATGTTATTACTGCTGGTTATTATTACAACAGGCTATTATTATATGTTATTACAGCAGGTTATTATTGCAACAGGCTATTATTGATTTGTATTAATACACCAGGTAATTATTGTTGGTTATTACTGATAGCTATTAATACAACAGGCTTTTACTGTAGGTTATACCTGCAATTTATGATCACAACAGTTATGATAATTGGAGGGATTTAGTGCCGGTTATAGAAGCAAGTTGTTATTCCGTCTCTCTGTTTATCAATATTGATGCTGAATAGAGAGGCAGATTATTATAACAGGTTACTAGGTAAGTTTTTACAACTGGTTGTTAAGTCTCATCATTTACACGGGTTGGTTGTGGTGGCTGGTAATTACACCAGGCTTTCAGGAAAAGGTTATTTGGAAAGTTATTACAGGAAGATATTAAGGCAGGTTATTGGGGAGCGGAGTTATGAAGAAGTTGTTATTCAGGGTGTTACACTATGATTCTGTGCCTTATTATTCCTGCAAGATATTACGGGCAGAAATAACTTTGATTTTATATTTGTACGTTTTTACGTCGGGTTAAAATTTTGTGTTATTACATGAGAATAATAGGGCGAGTTATTATGTCAAACGTTTGCAGACGGTTATTACTTCCGGTTGTTACTGCTATTATTTACAGTTGGTTATTTCCTGAGATCACTACGACCGGTTATTACATCAAGATAATACTGCATTTCCTACGGCTAATAATTAAGATTGGTGATTTTTTTATCTAAACTATTAATATAAATTCCTAACACACGTAATTTACCCGGAAGAGCTGTCATGGAGTACTTTACCAGAGTACCTGGTAGAGCTGTTACGTCAGCCTTACCGGGTACATGAATAACTGGCTGTCACGTCTCCTCTACAGTTCGATGACCGCGTGGCTATCAGGTCAGGTCTATAGTATACATGACTACGTGGTAGGCGAGCTAAAAAAGTATACATGATCACGTGATATCTGTTACGAACCCAAGTTCATCGTCAGAGCACGGAGCAGTGACGGCAACTCCATCTGTGAGTCCGCTCCCAAAACCCCCCACAACATGGACAACGCCATCTAGTGATGACGGGAATATACTGGCAAGAGGCGCTAGATTCCTGTCCTAGTCGGCATGTGAAGTAGCTGGTGCTGACCTCTAGTGAGGTGGTGTTTAGAAAAGCAGCGCCATCTGTCATAAGCGGAGTTGGATGTATGTGTCTAAGCAAGTAAGTGATGTTTCCTAGTGATCCCATGTAGTGTCCCAGTGTACTGATGACGTTTCTGTATTCACAGAGTCAACGTAGGGCTGCTGTGATACGAGGACAGTCAGTCTACCCAGGGCAGCCAAGGTCTCTACACAAGTCTGCTTTAAGGAAGCAGTGAGCCGCCGCCGGAAGAGGACTGTGAAGTGTTCTACTGTCTGCATGTGGAGTGGCAGTGACAGGATTCGCCGTACCCAGGGCTGGCTGATAGAAGAGACGACTGACTGTGTGCCGAAGAGGAGAGTAAAAGCGAGTTGCACGAAGCTCCTGCCTAGGGTCCGCTACCCTAGTATCTGCAAGTGAAGTGGCCCAATAGCGCGAGGCTGAGTGGTACCTGCCAGCAACAGGCTGGACTGTTGCTGTGGGCCTTCACGAAGAGGCACTTAGTGGGATTGTGGCTTGGCTGGCCCGTGGCCAGGGTAGACTCATTGTTGTTTCCTGGTACTTACTGAGAGTAGTACCACGAAGGAGGAAACACGGTACAAGACTGCATCGATTGAGCTTCGCCGAGTGTTTAGTGTCTTCTGAGAGAGACGTTGCTGTACATATAGTGTAGTAATACTTCCTTTTAAGAGTTATATATATATATATGGTGATGGGAAAATAATTTTATATGGATACAGTGATGAACTGTTGTATTTAATGTACCTCCCCCTTTTGTTTTACTTGCATTACTGAGCTCACCCCTTGAAAGCCACCTCTAACTTGGGGCCGGATACCAGAACTTTCGTACCACCAGTAAAGAACCCGGTTGTGACCCATTGAGGCCATAACAATATCTACAGTGCAACCGTTGATTAATGCCAAAAAATACACTGGTGACCTCTGATGACCCAGAGGTCATAACAGTGACCTCGAGTGAAAGTTCTTATTCTTAAAATAACAGGAGTCTTGTATTAAGACTTTTCTCATAAGTACTTGAGGGGCAGTTTTTATTCTTTAATAGTTATCACTTCCTTCAGATAAAGGTTCTTAGTGTCAGTGTTGAAGTGAAGGTCAATATACAACCCGTCCTCCATATAGAACGTCGCATTTTGACGTATACTCTACCTAAGGCCAAAAGTTGCTGTACAAAAAAATGTAGCGCCTGGCAAAATTTTCATACTCTCCCGTTTTCTGTTTTGGGTCTTTGCTATGTTAAAATAATGGAACTTTAGTTCGACAGTTTCTTGACGTTTGGAAATCTTAGTAGGTCGGGCTATTTATTACTTTATGGAGTCTTGACTAATAGGGAAGTCATGGTCAGTGTGTGGGGTCACTTGCTGGAGCTACGACCGTCCTCAGGTCGACCCTACGTGTCTATTCTTCCTTTTTACCTTAAGTCAACATTTTAATATAATTTCACAAAACATAATACACTCAGCAACCGAACATGTTGAATAAAGTCCTGAAGAGCAGATGAAACATAAGTAACCTCCGAAGTTTGGCTTCAATAACAATTAGAAGCGAGTCAGAATAAAAGATGTAATTGGGGCTTTAAATGATACTTAATATATAAAGTCCACTACGGGCTCACCGTAGCTCGTGCTACTTGGAACTTTATGTTCGAGTAGATAAATCTCGAACAACAAAACAACATATAATATAATATTTAATAGCGAAATTTCTACGGGTTATAATTACTATGGTTTATTATTGAAGGTTATTACTATGGGTTATTATAACAATAAACATTTTGTTTAGATTATTGCAGCAGGTAATTATTTCAACAGACTATTGTATGTTATTACAGCAGGTTATTATTGCAATAAGCTAGTACTGATTTCTATTATTATAACAGGTAATTATTGTAGGTTTTTACTAATAGCTAATAATATAAAAGGCTTTTGCTGTAGGATATTACTGATAGCTATTAATAAAACAGGTTTTTGCTGTATGTTATAACTGCAAGTTATGATCACAACAGTTATGATCAACAGTTATAATCATTGGAGGGTTTTAGTACAGGTTATAGGGGGCAGGTTGTTATTCCGGCTTGCTGTTTATCTATATTGATGCTGAATAGTGAGGCGGATCATTATAACAGGTTACTAGGTAAGTTTTACCAACTGGTTGTTAAGTCTGATTATTTACACAGGTTGGTTGTTGTGGCTGGTTATTTTCACCAGGCTTTCAAGAAAAAGTTATTTCGGAAAGTTATTACGGGAAGATATTAAGGCAGGTTATTGGGGAGCGGAGTTATGAAGAAGTTGTTATGCAGGCGGTTACACTACGTTTCTGTGCCTTATTATTCCTGCAAGATATTACGGGCAGAAATAACTTGATTTTATATATGTACGTTTTTGCGTCAGGTTATAATTTTATATTATTACTTGAGGTTAATGGGGCGAGTTATTATGTCAAAAGTTTGCAGAAAGTTATTACTTCCGGTTGTTACTCCCCCTCCCCATCTGGCCCGTTGGCGTCGTGAGGGGGCTTTGTGGTCAGCTGCCGGAGTGTGATGCTCTGTGGGACAGTCCTCTGTCCTTGCACTCCTGCTGCGGTCTTCTCTAATTGTGCCGGATCGCTTTTCCTTTTCCTTATGTTTCGTTTTTCTCCCCCCCCTCTTCTCCTATCTGCTTGTCGTTTCCTGCCGACCTTTTGCTTGTTTTGGATTGTTTCTTTGGACTTCTTCTATTTTGACGTCCGGGTGCTTGAGGAGGCATACTCTTGCAACCGTCGAACTGTAGTACCCGAGAGCGAGGGGAACCTTTTATTGTCAATCCCCCTTTCGTCGCTGAACCCGATCTCGACAGACTGAAGGTTCTTAAGGTGGCGTTTGTGGGGTGTATACTCACGACGCTACCCTAGGGGGCCCCGGCATGATCGGCGATAGCTTTCTGTTGGGTGTCCTGCCTCTAATTGTGGCTCCATGGTGGGTATGGGGCACATTCGTGGATGAATTTATCACTCTTCGTACCTATGTCGTTGAATGCTTTTGTTGTACCCTCTCAGGCTCGTGGGGTGGGCGACCAAGCCCCCAAGTCGGCCTGTCTTAGAAGACCGGGCTCTGTAGCCTCCGCTGCATTGGGCCCCGACCTTGCTCCTCCTTTGGCCTCTCTGACTCCTTTCCCTGGCTCCCCTCCCTCCTCTGTGGTTGGGTCGAGCCCCAAGCCCCCAGTGGTGACTACCTCGTCCCCTGGCGCGGCTCCATCTCTAGTTGTAACTACTGCGCCTTTTAACCCCTCTCTCTCTAGGGGTTCTCACCGCCGTCCTCGTCACGGCCGCCCTCGCTCGATTCCTTCCAGTTCTGCTACCTATCAAGCCTTGTTTGGTCCCGCTTCGTGGGCCAAATATTTTGATCTCTTCCCTCTTGATTCTGCGCCTCCTGACGATTTCTCCCTCCATCGACATCTCGTTGATTCCGTGGATGCCTCCATTACCTTCAACCCCACTCGTCTCGGTACACGTGTCGTTGCTGCTCCTTCTCAGGATGCTGCTTCCCGCTTGGCTGCCTTATCCTGCCTTGGCGAGACCCCTGTTCGGGTCTCGAAAAACGCTCAGTTGAATGCCAGTGTTGGCACTATTCTGCTCCCGCCCCATGTTGCGATCGGTGTTCGGGACCTGCGCGACTGCCACGATGATATTCGACATATCCTTGCTGCCCAGGGCCATTCTATTCTCCAGGTGGACACGTTTACTCGTCCCCTCTCGTGGTAGTCGCCGTCAACCCCTCCGGGTTGTAAAGATTACCTTTGATGGTAGGACCCTTCCACCCTCTGTCATTCTTGCTGGTGCCAGGTGCTCTGTCCAGGAGTACATTCCTTCTCCTCGGCTCTGTAACAAGTGCTGGAGGTTTGGGCATGGTGCCCTCCGCTGCTCCGGGACTGTCTCTCTCTGTCCTTTGTGTGGTGGCGAAGGTCACTCTAAGTCGGAGTGCACTTCTCCCCAGGCTCGTTGCCTCAACTGCGGTGAGGCCCATCCTACCTTCTCCCGTGCGTGTGTCCATTACAAGCTTGAGGCAGCCGTCCTCAACTTGAAGCACCGGGAGCGTTTATCTTTTCCTGAGGCGAGACGCCAGGTTCGCCGGCTCCCGCCTTGTGCTAATCTCTCTTATGCTCACGTGTTGCGCTCTTCCTCTCCTCGTCCTTCCCACCTTTCTCAGACTCACAGCCGTTTCCGGGCCTTGGACCCTGATACGCCCACTGACCCCTCCTCTGTTCCTTTGGGTTCTCTCCCGAAGGAGCCACCTCTTGGTCCTCTGTCTGGGGTTCCCCTTCTTTCTACCCGGTCTGTCTTGTCTCCTGTGTCTTCTTCCTCGTCTCCCTCCGTTCCTCCTTCCCATCCTTCCCCTCCGTCTCTTGACTCTCCCTGCCGCCTGTCGGTGCGGGCTGATGTCCATCGCTCTCCAAACGGCCGTCATGTGTGCTCTCGTTCAGCTTCTCCTGTTGAGACGCTAGAATCCGTTGCCCAGTACGTGGTTGCTGGGACACCTGTCTCTTTAAGTCAGAAGCGTAAGCCTGGCTCCTCTCCTTCCTCCTCCCCGGCGGGTAAGAAGGTTTCGCTTTCTTCCTCGGCTCCTACTTCTGCCTCTCTCGCTCCTTCCCCTCCCATTTCGGTGGTTGCGCCCCTGTTCCCGCTATGGAGGTTTCTTTAGCCCCCTCTTCCCTCTCGGTTGCTGCCCTTGCTGAGGTGCGCTCCCCTCTTTTTACCCCCCCCCCCCCCCTCTTCCTGCTGCTGTCCTTGACTGCTCCTCTCCATTGTCTCCTCCTCGTCCTCCTCCGGACCCCGCCCGCCCACCTCTGATCTGTTCTCCCGTTTCCTTCCCTCCGTCTTTGCTCAGTTTACCCATGCCCCCTAACCCTGACTTTGCTGACCCTGATCCCGACCCTGATATTCTTTAACGTGCTCTGTTGCTCTTTCGCCTTTGTTTCTTCCTTGTTCTCTGTTTTTGTCCTTTCTCTTCTCGTCGTTGTCCATTCTTCAATGGAACGTTCGAGGTTATTACGCCAATTTCCTCGAACTCCAACTTCTGATTTCACGGTTTTCGCCCCTTTGTGTCTGTCTCCAGGAGCCGATGCTTGGTGCTCGTCCTGGTCGTTTTCGTGGCTATTCCTTTCTCTCCCCCCCCCCCCCAGCCGTTGCTGGGGCTTCTAATTCTTCTGCTCTCTTGATTCGTGCTGATGTTCCCTTTGTTCCTTTACTTTTTCCTTCGCCTCTCCATTGTTCTGCTGCTCGTATCTTTGTGGGGAAATGGTACACAGTTTGTTCCATTTATCTCACCCCGAGTGTCCCGCTTTCTCTTCCTGATTTGAAACACCTAGACTCCTTGCCGGAGCCTGTGCTCCTGCTGGGTGACTTCAATTGTCGTCATTCTCTTTGGGGTGACGTTCTGACGAATACCCAGGGTCGCCTTCTTGAGCCGTTTCTCCTCTCTTCTTCCCTGTCTCTTCTGAATTCTGGTGAGCCCACTCATTTGGATTCTCAGACTCGCACCCTTTCTTGTCTTGATCTTTCTCTCTGCTCTTCTTCTCTTTACTTAGATTTCACGTGGCAGGTTCTTGATGACCTCCATGGAAGTGATCATTTCCCCATCCTTGTTTCCTTTTTCTCTTTTCGCCCTTCCCTCTCTTTCCCTAGGTGGCAGTTTGCTAAGGCGGACTGGACCCTATTTACCCTCAGTGCTGCTCTCTCTGACCTCTCCCTTCTGCCTCTCTCTCGCGCTCTCGTCCTTTTTCATGACACTGTCTTCAACGCTGCCCTCCGCTCTATCCCTCGCTCTTCCTCTCGGGGTCCACGGAAGTGCGTTCCCTGGTGGAATGCGGCCTGTGCTAGGGCTGTCCGATGTAAGCGTGCAGCCTGGAAGAGGCACCGCCGTAGGCAGATGACCGATTCTTTTCTTTTCTTTCGGAAAGCGAGTGCGGTGGCCCGTAGGGCCATCCGTACGGCTAAACGTGAATGTTGGGCATCTTATGTCTCAACAATTACGTCCGAAACTCCTCTGGCCCAGATCTGGAAGCATATCCGCAAGATAGCGGGTAAGTTCGATCCCGATGTTTCACCGGTCCTTCACCTCCATGAAACTCTTGTGGCGGACCCGTTGCAGGTCGCTTCCGTACTGGGTTCCCACTTTTCTTCTGTTAGCTCTGGTCTTCATCTTCCCCAATCTTTCCTTCTTCGTAAAGCTGTCCTTGAGTCTTGTCCTTTAGATTTCTGCACTCGTCTTCAGCTTCTTTATAATGATCCCTTCTCTCTCTCTGAACTTCGTTCTGCCCTGGCCCTCTGCGGTTCTACGGCGGCGGGCTCTGATGGTATTCATTATGAGATGCTTCGCCATCTCCCTCCGTGCACGTCTCTATTTACTGAGTCTGTATAATCGGATCTGGGAGTCGTCGTCAGTCCCTGAGGACTGGCTCGATGCCGTTGTCCTCCCTGTTCGCAAACCGGGGTCTCTGGGTACTTCCCCTAAGGACTTTCGCCCTATTGCTCTCACAAGTTGTGTCTGCAAACTCTTTGAACGTATGGTTAACGTTCGTCTGATGTGGTTCCTGGAACACCATCACCTCCTCTCCCCTTCTCAATTTGGTTTCCGCAAGTGCCGTAGCACGACAGATGTCCTGGTGAACTTGGAGGTCTATATTCGTACTGCTTTTGCTGCGAAGACCTCCGTTGTTTCCGTCCTTTTTGACCTGGAAAAGGCTTATGACACCACTTGGCGATATCATATTCTATCTCAACTTTATTCTTTTGGCCTTCGTGGTCATCTCCCTCTCTCTCCGCAGCTTCCTCTCTCGTCGTTCCTTTCGGGTGCGCCTTGGTACCGCTCTCTCTGCCTCTTTTCAGCAATACGAAGGTGTGCCCCAGGGTAGTGTTCTGAGCACTACTCTTTTCCTGGTTGCCCTCAATGGTCTTTTTTCCTCTCTTCCTTCTGGTGTCTTCTCCGCTCTCTATGTCGATGATCTTACCCTTTGCTGTCAGGGTGATGATTCGCCTCTCCTTCAGTGCCGGCTTCAACTTGCAATTGATGCCGTGTCGTCTTGAGCCACCGATCATGGCTTCAAGTTCTCTACTTCTAAGACTTGTGCCATGACTTTTACGCGGAAACGGGTCGTTCTTCGTCCCTCTTTGTCACTTTATGGTCATCCCCTTGAATACAAAGATTCCGCGAAGCTTTTGGTGTTATTCCTTGACACTCGTTTGTCTTGGTCTCCCCATATCTCTTACCTCCGTGTTGAGTGCTCTAAGGCCCTTACCCTCCTTCGGGTCTTGTCCCATACTTCTTGGGGGGCAGATAGGCGCACTCTCCTTGCTTTACATTCCTCTCTCGTCCTGTCTAAGCTCGATTATGGTTGCCCTGCTTACTCGTCTGCTTCTCCTACTCTTCGCCGTCTTGATGCTTTGCACCATACTGGGTTGCGCCTTAGTTCTGGTGCCTTTCGTTCGACTCCCGTCCTTAGCTTGTATGTTGACACTGGCTTCCTGTCTCTCCAGGACCGCCGTGATCGCTACTGTCTTCGCTATCTTGCGCGGTCCTTACAACATCCTTCCTCTCGCCTCTGTCGTACTTTAACTTTTACCCCTCCTGCGGTTCTTGTTCCTCTTCACCATCTCCCTCTTTCTGTCCGGTTATCTCGCCTCCAGGATTCTCTTTCCGTTCGTATTTCTAATGTTTCTCCTCGTGTTGTTCCTCCTTTGCCCCCATGGAGAGTCCCTCTTCCGCGGTTTTGTACTTCCTTGACCCGTATCACTAAAGCTTTTACCCCTCCTACGGTTCTAAAACGCCTTTTCCCCTTGAGCACTTTTCTTCTCACTCCCGCTCCGTTTCTGTCTTCACTGCTGGGTCTAAGTCTGCGGACGGTGTTGGCTACTCTGTTGTTTTTCCTGATCGCACTTATATGTGTCGCTTACCTCCGGAGACTAGCATCTTTACAGCAGAGCTTTATGCTATTCTCTATGCTCTTCGTCTCCTGCTTTCTCGTTGTCAGTCTTCCTTTATAGTTGTTGTTGACTCTCGTAGTGCCCTCATGGCTCTCGGGTCCCTTAATCCGGTCCATCCAGTAGTTGTCGAGATCCAGCATTGGCTGTTTCTTGTTCACAGTAAATTTAAGTCGGTTGAGTTTTGTTGGGTTCCCAGCCATATTGGTGTGTCTTTAAATGAGCGTGCGGATGCTGCCGTCAAGGAAGCTGTCCGCTCTTGTCCCATCTCTCGTAAAGGCATTCCGTATTCCGACATTTACCCGGTTATCCATTCCTCAGTCCTTACCCGTTGGCAGGCTTCTTGGTTGTCTGTTACTGGTAACAAGCTACGTACTCTTAGATGTTGTGTTTCCTCGTGGCCGTCCTCCTTCCACCGTAACCGGCGGTGGGAAACAGCTCTGGCGAGGTTGCGTATTGGCCATACTCGCTTAACCCATGGTCACTTGATGGAGCGCCGCCCTGCTCCTTATTGTCCTAGTTGCATTGTCCCTCTTACGGTCGTGCATGTCCTTCTTGAATGTCCTGACTTCCAGGACGAGCGTGTGTCTTGCTTTCCGACCGCCCCTCGCGGTCGCTTGTCCCTCAATAGAATTCTTGGTTACTCGGATACTTTTGATATCGTTCGCCTTATGCGTTTTTGTTCTCGTATTGGCATCCTTGGTGATATTTAGCGCCCTTTGATTATTCTGCGCATTTGATGGTGCTACATAGCCTTCCCGGTTTGGTGCCTTCTTTTGATAATTACTTACTTCCGGTTGTTACTGATATTCTTTACAGTTGATTATTTCCTGAGATCACTATGATCGGTTATTACTGCAAGATAATACTGTATTTCCTACAGCTAATATTTAACACTAACTGTGCCCGCCACGCGTTGCTGTGGCTCAGTCGGGTTAAATGGATAAGAAAGAAAAGAGAAAGCGCACGTTTCTAATAAGTTTAATTTCACAGTGTTTGGGGGTATACAATATTTTTTATTGTTCCATTATTTGTAGAGATATAGAGATTGTCTGGTTTGCTGACTTCAGAACACGCAACATATAATTGTCCATGTGAGAAGCAATCCGTGTCTAGATATAAACTGCACATTTCTAAATATTAGCCCTAAGCTTTGTTGATGGTAATTCTAAACGCCAATCGAATTGGAAATTACAATCACTTAAATTAAAATGGCATATCTGTTGGAATCATAGGAATGCGAGGAATGATGACATCTTCAGTTTTCAAAGGTCATGTCAAGATTGTTGCTTCTTCGACGTTGCTGATTAATTTTTTTGCTGCAAGGCGCTTGGCGTTGCAAAATTTTGGTTGGTTGATATTTCGCAACATGATAATTGGCACGCTAATTTTCAATTGACGTACATGTGATGGTATCCCTAACAGATAATTAACAGCTTCATCTGCTTCCACAACAGTGTCTACGGACTTGTATGTGACTGCCTCGCTTTGAATGCTAAACTGAGCAATATTGTTAAGTTTGTAGACGTCTTTGTTCTAGGCCGCAATAAAAGCTCGTACATTCATCCAATCGTGATTCTGATAATTGGGTTGAATATTGGGAATTACTTTTTCAGAAAAAATATTCTTTTGACGTCACTAAATTGTAGAAGTTATGAGGCAATGAAATTCTTCCTGAGGTCAGATCACCCAGTACGTTTCCGTTCTCAATTACCAGAAATTGATGTGAGAATGTCCTAGCTGATGGATCGTTTTGCTGCTGGACACGCATATTTGTAGTTAATTTTAACATCTTTACGTGGGGCCACAAAGTAGAGTATTTCAGGCGAGCATTTATTTCGTCCGCTGGTGTCGATCGAGGAATTACAGGTAATGTTTGCCTGAAATCTCCTGCAAGCATTATTAATGCGTTCCCAAACGGTCTGATGTTTCCACGCAAATCTTGCAATGATCATGGCCTCGTAGCCTGGTGGATAGCGCGCAGAACTCGTAATTCTGTGGCGCGGGTTCGATTCCCGCACGAGGCAGAAACAAATGGGCAAAGTTTCTTTCACCCTGAATGCCCCTGTTACCTAGCAGTAAATAGGTACCTGGGAGTTAGTCAGCTGTCACGGGCTGCTTCCTGGGGGTGGAGGCCTGGTCGAGGACCGGGCCGCGGGGACACTAAAGCCCCGAAATCATCTCAAGATAACCTCAAGAATCGATCAAGAGCCTGGAACGATTTTTTTTGTGGGTCATTGTGCATTCATCCCAAACAATAAGTTTACATTTGTGCAATGCTTTTCCCATGCCAGATGCTTTGGAAATGTTGCACGTGGGAGTTTCAATGAATTTCATGTTCAATGGCAATTTCATAGCCGAAGTAGCAGTTCTTCCACCTGGTAGCAATGTCGCAGCTTTTCCGAATGATGCGCAGGTTGGACTGCACCTGGACAGTTGGGCGCAGTCACAGTGAGAGGTTATGTTAGCTGGAGCTCCGATTGCAGTAATATTATTATAGCAATAATGGAAGGATTAGTGAAGGAACTGATGAATCTAGTTGCAACTCTGAGAGCAGAGATGGATTCCCTACTGGAGGAAGTACGACAGCTGAAACATCGAGAAGAAACGAAGGAGGAGACCAATATTAATAAGACCTCGTCGTGGAAAGTCGTAAAGGACAGGGGTCTTAAGAAGACCTTGACAAGGCCGCCTACAGACGCCGTAAGGACTTTAAATTCATTTGCCGTGTTGGTAGACGAGGGCTGTGGTGAGCCTGCAGTTCATTTGAAGAGGAAATCAACGAAGAGCAACGAATCACAGGCCCCTCAAAGTGCTCCGAAAGTTAAGGAGGTACCAAAGCGAATTTTGGTTGTGCGAGATTCCCAAGTGAGGTATTTAATAGGACGTTTTGTACCAGAGACAGGGGAACAGGTTAAGGGTTTCTTATCCGGGAGCTGGAATTGGAGATATTGTTGACAACATGAAAGATATTATGACGGGATAGGGAACAAACCCATTATTTGTATTAGTGCAGGGGGGTAATGATGTTGGACGAGTTAGGAGTGAGCAACTGGTACAGAAATTTAACAAAACCATAGAATTAGTTAGGAGCAAGGGAGAAATCCCGATCATATGTGGCATTCTTCCAAGAAAGTGCGTTTGGTATGAATGGTTGTCGAAGGCACTTGGTGTCAATTGCCGACTGAAAAGATATTGCAAATCAAATGCAATATCTCTCATAGACAATTGGGAACACTTCTATTGAAGAAATGAAATGTATGCTCGTGATGGGGTGCATCTATCGAGGGCTGGGGTTGTTGCTGTTGCGAACTCGTTGGAACTAGTGGTTAGAGGCATTTGTTTGGGTTTAAACTGTTAGTAGATAGTGGTATGGGAATTGATAGGGAGGAAGGAGGTAAAAAATGTATGTGTTTGTTGGAGAAACAAATTGGCAAAATGATCGGGGAAAGAGAAGGGCCTCAAAATAACAATTCACTTAGGGAATATTACACTAACAGTAGAAGTCTAAGAAACAAAATAAACGAGTTAAATGCTCTCGTCTGCACACAAAAAATAGATATTATTGCACTTACCGAAACGTAGATGAATGTAGAAAACAGAGAACTATTAGCTGAATATCAAATAAATGGATTTAAACTATTTCACATAGTTAGATATATTAGTCGAGGAGGGGGAATAGCCATATATGTTAGGGACAATTTGAAATGTAGGCTCAAAGAAGGAATCAAAACTGAGCCACATACAGAAACTATTTGGATAAAATTAAACGAAAGAACAAATAATCTTATAATAGGAGTTAAATACAGGCCACCAAACTTAAACAGGATGGAAGCAAAGCACCTATGGGATGAATATCTAGTGCATCTAGGACTAGCAGTATTTGTCATGGGTGACTTTAATTTCATTGGAATAAATTGGTCCAACAGAACAGGGAATAATGAAGCAGAAGATTTTCTAGAATTAATTGACGATTACTTTCTTAGCCAACACATTAAGGAACCAACGCAGGAAAATAATACTTTTGATTTAGTGTTAACTAACAGGGAAACACAAATTAATGACATCGGAATAGAGAGTGAACTAAGGAACAGTGGTCACAAAGAAATCAGATTTAGCATAGAATGGAGTAGACCTGTAAGAGAAAATTCTGTTAAAGTGCCAGATTTTCGAAAAGCTGATTTCAATAGCCTAAGGATTTTTTGTGGGCAAATAGATTTGAAAGTCTGGAGCATGGGAGGTGGGCCGGTCTTGGAACGGGACATGAACCCAGCGATAGGTGACGTAAAAGGGGATTTCGATATGGATTCAAAATATAACTTATTTAAGAATATTCTAAGCAAAGCACAGGAACGTAGTATACCATACAAATTGAAGAGATCGAATACTAATAATCCAAAGTGGATAACAAAGGATTCGAAGAACCTTATAGGCAAAAATAGAGCGTGGTACAAAAGGATTAAGAATGGGGAATTCAGTTTAGAACAGGAATTCATACAACTTGTTAGAAATGTTAAAAAAGATATAAGGAAAGCAATAAGAAACTATGAAATTCGCATAGCAGGGCAAGCGAAGACAAATACTATAGTTTTTTTTTAAGTTATTTCGAGGTAAGACTAGGGAAAGGATAGGTCCATTAAAAACTGAGACAGGTCAAATAACTGATAATGACGAGGAGATGAGTAGTATTTTAATAAATATTTTATATCTGTATTTACTAAAGAGGAACTTAACAATATGCCTTCAGCCGAACAAGTCTATGTGGGTGGGGACGAGGACAGGTTGACTAGTTTAGCAGTTACCAGGGAGGATGTACTTAAACAAATAGTAAAACTAAAACCAAACAAATCCCCAGGGCCGGATGAAGTGTTTGCCAGGGTGCTTAAAGAATGCAAAGAGGAGCTTTGCGACCCACTGTCTACCATATTTAATAAATCAATAGAGTTAGGCAGAGTGCCAGAGTCATGGAAGGTAGCTTATGTGGTAATAATTTTTAAAAAAGGAGATCGATCACTTGCATCATACTATCGGCTATTTAGCTTAACGTATATTGTGGGAAAGTTACTTGAATCGATAATGGCAAATACAATTCGTCTTCATCTTGAACAACATAAATAAATAAATAAATGAGTCACAACATGGCTTTACAAATGGCTGTTCATGTTTAACAAATTTGCTATCTTTTTATTCCAGCATAGTTGAGGCAGTTGATAGTGGTAAGGATTGTGATGTTGTGTACCTTGACTTTAGCAAAGCTTTTGATACAGTGCCACATGAAAGACTGATTAAAAAAATAGAGGCTCATGATAATGGGGGTGCTATATTAGGTTTGATTAGGGCATTGCTATTCGAAAGGAAACAGAGAGTAAGTATAAATGGGGTTATGATAGAGTGGGATAATGTTGTTAGTGGAGTGCCTCAAGGCTCTGTCCTGGGACCTCTGTTGTTTATAAAATATGTAAATGATTTAGATTCAGGTTTGAGTAGCAACATTTGTAAATTTGCCGATGATACAAAAATCGGTAGGGAAATTAACACGGAAGAAGACTCACTATCACTTTAAGTTGATCTAAAGAGGGTTTTAAAATGGTCAAAAGATTGGCAGATGCCGTTTAATGCTGATAAATGTAAAGTTTTGAGGCTATGTAATGATGTTAGAGTTACAAGATACGAGCTGGATAGTGTTGAGATTGCGAAGTAGGATTGCGAAAGGGATCTGGGAGTTATGATTACTAAGAATTGAAAACAAAAGGATCAATGCATGAAAGTTCGTAATAAGTCAAATAGGACACTGGGATTTATTAATCGAAGCGTTAGTAACAAGACACCTGATTTTGTTTTTCAGCTATATCTTGCTCTGGGTATGCCCCATTTAGATTATGCTGTTCAGTTTTGGTCGCCATTCTATAGAATAAATAGAAATTCACTTGAACGTGTCCATCGTAGGATGACAAAGTTAATTCCCCAAATTAGAAATCTTTCATATGAAGAAAGATTAACAAAACTTAAATTGCATTCACTGGAAAGGCGAAGAGTTAGGGGTGACATGATAGAGGTTTACAAGTGGATGAATGGACATAACAAATGGAATATTAATGGAGTATTAAAAGTATCAACACAAGACAGAACGCAAAACAATGGGTATCAATTGGATAAGTTCAGATTTAGGAAAGACTTGGGTAAATACTGGTTGGGTAACAGGGTTGTTAATTTGTGGAACCAATTACCACGAAACGTAGTTGAGGTGGGGTCCCTCGATTATTTCAAGCGTGGGTTGGACATGTATATGAGTGGGATTGGGTGGTTATAAATTGGAGCTGCCTCGTATGGGCCAATAGGCCTTCTGCAGTTACCTTTGTTCTTATGCAAGAGCTAAGGTTATGCCATTTTGGGATCGAAATACTACAAGAAGCAATCTAATTAGGAAGGTTTTACCGTTCCCTTTGGCGCATCTAAAAAAGATTTCTCCAAACCCGTTATTGATATTATTTTATTGTAAATGCCTTTTCGCTCAAGCGTTAGCTTAGGAATGTTTGACTGCACATACGACGACAGATCACCTGTGTTGTAATTTTGTTCGCAATTCTACATCGAACGAAGCAGCAGCAGATCGATTCGGTGATGGCATTTCCAATTGACTTAGAACATTGTTCGCGATTTCTAAGCACAAATTTTCAGTCATTATCAACGCTTTGTTGTAGATTTCTGATGTAAAATCTGATGTAAAATCGAATTTGATTTGGATGTGACGTGTTTGACGCGTCATTAATTCAAACATCACAGTGTCGGTCGTTCTCCAATAAATTAAGAGCTTGACATGCTGTACGGAAAGTGCCATAAGTTATGCCGTTGACAAATCTCATTGGCTGGAAAGACGTTGGACCGAGCACATTTACCAACAGCATGCAAAGAAAGAAGCAATTCATCTTGATTGGGATGCACGGTGTACAGTCTGCCTATCGTAGTTTATTTGAATATGCCAGGTTGTCCGTCGACTCGCTCTCCTTGTTTGCGTCGTCCAAATGATTTTCTACTCGCATTCTATGTGTAATACTTAGGCACTTCCGAATACGGCAGTGTTTTCGCAAACGGTTTATTTTGACAGCGTGAAGAAAGCAGTTAACGTTGTAGCCGGTAGATTCATAGCTGTTGCACATTTGCAGCTGTGAAATAAACGTGTTGTCCATTTTCTTGTCTTCAAAACAAAAACAAAAAACACTAACGAAATATTTCAATTCAAACGCAGATCAATCGATACAGCTCAAATTCACCACCATCTGCACTGAAAAATAAGAACAGTTAAAAAAACAAAATGAAAATCAATGAAAAAAGAAACAAATAAGCTATACTCACGAAATGAACGTATGGTAAACAACACAGCTCAATTCCAACACAACGTCACACAAAACAATTAAATCAAAATGAAAATAAATCAAAATCTAATTTAATTAATCTAATAAATTCCAGGTAATATCCAGCACACAACATGCTGCAACACCCAGTATAACAAGCTTTAGTAATTCCCTGCCCCAAGAACGCATCTTATCTAGCCTAATAATCTTTTCGTCCCAGTAATTGATACACCTCAGGTGAGATGTATAAATTACGTGTCTTAGGAATTTATATTAATAGTTTGAATAAAGAGAAATAACCAATACTATAATAACACACATAATAACACATCATAATAACCTGGTACAATAATGCACAGAAATAACATTAAAGTTATTTCTGCAAGTAATATCTTGCAAAAATTATGCAACACAAAAACTAAGGGTTCCTGGCTGTTATGTTCTCAGCCTGCTGAGAAACGAGTCTACCCTTGAGAGTTATTTAGCCTGCCCTGACCTAAATATGAGATCAAAGAAATATGGACATGAAGATACATAAAACAATTGGTCAAGATTGCCAGACACTTTAAGAGTATGGCCAGCGATCAAGAATATAAGTTAATGACTTGACATGAGATGTGGAGAGTTTGCTAGAAGTGTGAGGCTCACTTCTGGAGGGCTTTGACCCCCACTTGAGCACCAGACATCGTGAGGGGAAGCCACACTACGTGTAAGCTCCTGTTAGAGAGGAACCCCTAGTTGATGTACCCTGAAGAGGAAGGAAGTGTGCAGACGTTTCAGCTGTGGAATCGAGCTAGGAACGTTGTGGTCTCAAGTCTTGGACGGCAGGAAGAGTTGTGAAGCCGCCCAGAAACATTTTCGGGGGCAGCAGTGTGTGCGTCCAGGTCGGGCGTCATCGAAGAGCTCCCTGCAGAAGACCTTATTGTGGTAAGCCCAAATTTAACTAGTTAATAGTGATTGCCTATAGTTGATCGTGTGCCCAGCGATCGTACCAAGTGTCTGTTGATATGTTAGGAATGTTTTGATAAGGCAGAAGGCCTAAATAAGAGAGTAAAGATGGAGGAACGTCCTTGAGGGCGGAGCAACATCCGTCCCCTCCGAGCGCTAGCACGTGACTTAGGAGACTTAGCTCCTGACAGAGGGGCTGTCCCCCAGCAGCAGCAGACTAACCACCCAGCGGGAGGCGTAAGATGGATTTGTCCTGGATGGGGGAGTCCGTCCTCACAGAATGTAGAAAGGAGAGAGATGTTGGGTGGAAACATTAATTGTGTGGTATATTTTGTTTATGTGTTTATAGGGAAACATTTTTATTAGCGTGTCGATGAGTTGCAGGTTTGTCTGGAGAGGGAGTTGCTGAGAACTTCGAAGCCAGCAGAGAGGGAGCAGTTGATGAGACTCCAAAGTTGTGGAAGGTACTGAGCTCAGGGCTTAGTTGAAATAGGAGTTCTCCAAAACTTATTTCATTTCTCCAATGCTTCGAGGTTCGAAACGTTGTGCAAATTGTATAAATAAGTGTAATACACTCTATAGTAAATCACTTCTTTTCGTCACCTTAAAAGTACGAAAATGAGTTTTGGAGAACTCCTATTTCAACTAAGCAATGATGCTAAGAAAATAGTTAGAGGGATAGAAGCCCTAAACCAGAAAATAATAAATACAGAATATGCAGTCATATTCAATGAAACATGTTTGAAAGAAAACCTGCTGCCAGTATACACCAATATATATATATATATGTCGTACCTAATAGCCAGAATGCACTTCTCAGCCTACAATGGAAGGCCCAATTTGCCTAGTAAGTCAAGTTTCCATGAATTAATTGTTTTTCGACTACCTAACCTACCTAATCTAACCTAATCTAACTTTTTCGGCTACCTAACCTAACCTAACCTATAAAGATAGGTTAGGTTAGGTTAGGTAGGGTTGGTTAGGTTCGGTCATATATCTACGTTAATTTTAACTCCAATAAAAAAAAATTGACTTCATACATAATGAAATGGGTAGCTTTATCATTTCATAAGAAAAAAATTAGAGAAAATATATTAATTCAGGAAAACTTGGCTTACTAGGCAAATCGGGCCTTGCATAGTAGGCTGAGAAGTGCGTTCTGGCTACTAGGTACGACATATATATATATATATATATATATATATATATATATATATATATATATATATATATATATATATATATATATATATATATATATATATATATATATATATGTCGTACCTAGTAGCCAGAACTCACTTCTCAGCCTACTAAGCAAGGCCCGATTTGCCTTATAAGCCGAGTTTTCTGGAATTAATATATTTTCTCTAATTTTTTTCTTATGAAATGATAAAGCTACCCATTTCATTACGTATGAGGTCACTTTTTTTTTATTGGAGTTAAAATTAACGTTGATATATGACCGAACCTAACCAACCCTACCTAACCTAACCTAACCTATCTTTATAGGTTAGGTTAGGTTAGGTAGCCGAAAAAGTTAGGTTAAGTAAGGTTAGGTAGGTTAGGTAGTCGAAACACAATTAATTCATGAAAACATGGCTTATTAGGCAAAACGGGCCTTGAATAGTAGGCTGAGAAGTGCGTTCTGGCTACTAGGTACGACATATATATATATATATATATATATATATATATATATATATATATATATATATATATATATATATATATATATATATATATATATATATATGTCGTACCTAGTAGCCAGAACGCACTTCTCAGCCTACTATTCAAGGCCCGTTTTGCCTAATAAGCCAAGTTTTCATGAATTAATTGTGTTTCGACTACCTAACCTACCTAACCTTACTTAACCTAACTTTTTCGCCTACCTAACCTAACCTAACCTATAAAGATAGGTTAGGTTAGGTTAGGTAGGGTTGGTTAGGTTCGGTCATATATCAACGTTAATTTTAACTCCAATAAAAAAAAAGTGACCTCATACGTAATGAAATGGGTAGCTTTATCATTTCATAAGAAAAAAATTAGAGAAAATATATTAATTCCAGAAAACTCGGCTTATAAGGCAAATCGGGCCTTGCTTAGTAGGCTGAGAAGTGAGTTCTGGCTACTAGGTACGACATATATATATATATATATATATATATATATATATATATATATATATATATATATATATATATATATAATGTCGTACCTAGTAGACAGAACGCACTTCTCTGCCTACTATGCAAGGCCCCATTTGCCTAATAAGCCAAGTTTTCAAGAATTAATTATTTTTCGACTACCTAACCTACCTAACCTAACCTAACTTTTTCGGCTACCTAACCTAACCTAACCTATAAAGATAGGTTAGGTTGGGTTGGTTAGGTTCAGTCATATATTTACGTTAATTTTAACTCCAATTAAAAAAAATTGACCTCATACGTAATGAAATGGGTAGCTTTATCATTTCATAAGAAAAAAAACAGAGAAAATATATTAATTCTGGAAAACTTTGTTTATTAGGCAAATCGGGCCTTGCATAGTAGGCCGAGTACGACGTTCTGGCTACTAGGTACAATATATATATATATATATATATATATATATATATATATATATATATATATATATATATATATATATATATATATATATATATATATATATATATATATATATTAGACTATTTTACAGGAACTTCTTTTCCACAGCTCATAAAACGGAGGAAAGGGTCCTGAAAGATATTGTTAATAGGAACGTTATCCATACAGACAAAAATCAGAGGATACAACTGACGATTTACTATAAAACCAGAAAAACGGCCAGCCTACTCATGAGAAACTCTCCAGACACAAAACAGAACGCTTTAAAAGAGACTAACGTCGTCTATGCCTTCAAATGCCCTCTTGGGGACTGTAAGCTCCAAAAAAACCAGTATATAGGCAAGACAACAACATCTCTTTCTAGGCGTTTAACGATGCATAAGCAACAGGGCTCCATTAAGGAACATATAATCTCTTCCCACAACCAAACCATCGCCAGAGAAATCCTAGTAAACAACACAGAAATCATCGATAGATACAGCGATAGCAGGCGGCTTGACGTTTGCGAGGCACTACACATCGAGAAGTCAACACCAGCAATCAACAGCCAATTAATGCACAACTATATCCTACCCACCTCAAGACTCCGCTCCAATATAGAAGCATCAAGAAATATGGACCAATAGGCTTTCTACAAACACTTCTATTCAATACCCATTGTTTCATGTTCTGTCTTGTGTTGATGAAATTAATACCCTATTAATGCCACCTCTTGTTCTGTCTTGTGTTGATGAAATTAATACCCTATTAATGCCACCTCACCCCATCCACCTCACTCAAATGTAGATATAAAATCGGAGATGCGTAAGTTCTATTCAGTTGTGTATTTGTAAACTAAAGTCTTTGAAAATGTAATAAGTTTTACGAAACACGCTCGTGTCGCGTCAGACTAGAAATAAAAATAAATTTTGGAGAATTGATTTTTGATTTACCTCCAACAGTGAAAAGAAATGTACGAAAGATTGAGAAAATTCGTGTTAGAATTATTAATCTTACTTTTTCGGTCATATTTAATAATATATGTCTACAGGAAAGACTGCTACCAAAATATACTAATATTAAAGCGCACGACCCAGCAGCAAGGAATCAAGCCTTCACGATAAAATATCGCAGGATCTGATTCGTGATCAGATATACAAGGCAGAGAATGAAATCAAAGACAACAAAACGCAACTACTTCATGCTAGAAATGAGTGGAGAAATAGCAACATCGACGAAAGTATCCGTACCCGCATTGAACAACACCTCGACATCCTCACAGACCAACATCACCTCAGCACTGAAACAAGGATTATCAAGAAACTAACAACATTATATGGAGGACCTATGGCAATTCCACGACCAAGAGATGGCTTCTTGAACCTTGCAGGAATTAACCTCACTGAGGACCAAGTCACTCTCCTAAATCTGGGCATAAACTGTCATGTTATGTCCAGACCGAGTGAGATGGCCCGGAAAGTAGAGTTGGAAATTCTGTTGGACGACATATTCGACCTCGAGACACAAAAGAAGGTCACTACCAAAGATACCTTACAAGCAGAACTTATTGCAGAAGTAGGAAAGAATCGAGGCAATTACAGAAGCACCATACTGTCCCCCGAGCTCAAAGCGGCAGCTAAAAGCCTTCGTGAGAACAAGGAGATAGTTGTCAGGAGAGGTGACAAGTCGCCAATATATGTCATTCTTAAAAAAGACGAATATCTGGCGAAAATGAACATCATACTCTCTGACCAAACTAAGTTCCAAAGGGTAACGAAGGACACTACAGCCGAATTAAAAGCAAAGGTCAACAAACTGATCGAAACTGTGAACGCCAAGAAATCCGGACTCCACCTGCCAAAGATCATTGGGGAATATAAACCTGGATATGCGTATGGAAATGTCAAGACACACAAGCCTGGAAACCCACTTCGGCCAATCATTAGCCAGATACCCACATCCACGTACAGACTGGCGAAGTGACTCAACGGCCTGCTGACTCCTTATGTTCCTTGCGCCTTCAGCCTGAAGTCTCCAAAGGAATTTGTTGACTTACTGCGGGGCACACGGGCCACAGGGATAAGAGCCTCGTTGGACGTAGAATCGCTGTTTACCAACGTACCTGTGGACGAGACAATCGGGATGATAGCCGACAGAGTGTATCGTGATCCAGCCTGTACTCCTCTTGACACACCAGAAAATATTCTGAGGAAACTACTCCAAGCTTGTACTAAAGAGGCACCCTTCTTGAGCCCGGATGGGCACATGTATAAGCAAGTAGATGGGGTCGCCATGGGTTCTCCCCTAGGTGTCCTGTTTGCAAACTTCTATATGGGTACCATCGAGCAAAAAGTCTTAGTCGACATAAACTTGAAACTGGCCATATACTGCAGGTATGTTGACGACATTTTTACACAGGTACCTGATGTCAGACATCTGCAGGAGCTGAAGGAGGCATTTGAGCAGAGTTCCGTGCTGCATTTCAATTACGAGATGGAAAAGGATGGGAAGCTGCCCTTTCTAGATGTAACAGTCATGGAAAAGAGCGGAGGTTTCCACACTGCAGTCTACACTAAGGAAACGAACATAGGAATGTGCCTAAATGCCAACAGCGTCTGCCCAGACAGGTACAAGAGGAGTGTTGTTAACGCATATGTCGACCGTGCTCTCAGCCACAGCTCTGAATGGAAGCAAGTCGACGAAGAACTCTGTAGGGTAAGGCAGGTCCTAGTCAACAACGGCTTCTCCAATGGTTTCGTCGAAGACATCATAAGAAGGAAAGTGAAACGCCATGCAACCTCTGAAGAGACAACTAACACAACACCTATACCCCCTATTAGACTATTTTACAGGAACTTCTTTTCCACAGCTCATGAAACGGAGGAAAGGGTCCTGAAAGATATTGTTAATAGAAACGTTATCCCTACAGACAAAAATCAGAGGATACAACTGACGATTTACTATAAAACCAGAAAAACGGCCAGCCTACTCATGAGAAACTCTCCAGACACAAAACAGAACGCTTTAAAAGAGACTAACGTCGTCTATACCTTCAAATGCCCTCTTGGGGACTGTAAGCTCCAAAAAAAACAGTATATAGGCAAGACAACAACATCTCTTTCTAGGCGTTTAACGATGCATAAGCAACAGGGCAGAAAGGGCAACAACACAGAAATCATCGATAGATACAGCGATAGCAGGCGGCTCGACGTTTGCGAGGCACTACACATCAAGAAGTCAACACCAGCAATCAACATCCAATTAATGCACAACTATATTCTACCCACCTCAAGACTCCGCTCCAATATAGAAGCATCAAGAAATATGGACCAATAGGCTTTCTACAAACACTTCTATTCAATACCCATTGTTTCGTGTTCTGTCTTGTGTTGATGAAATTAATACCCTATTAATGCCACCTCTTGTTCTGTCTTGTGTTGATGAAATTAATACCCTATTAATGCCACCTCACCCCATCCACCTCACTCAAATGTAGATATAAAATCGGAGATGCGTAAGTTCTATTCAGTTGTGTATTTGTAAACTAAAGTCTTTGAAAATGTAATAAGTTTTACGATACGCGTTCGTGTCGCGTCAGACTAGAAATAAAAATGAATTTTGGAGAATTGATTTTTGATTTACCTCCAACAGTGAAAAGAAATGTACGAAAGATTGAGAAAATTCGTGTTAGAATTATTAATCTTACTTTTTCGGTCATATTTAATAATATATACCTACAGGAAAGACTGCTACCAAAATATACTAATATATTTTATATACATATTATATATATATATATATATATATATATATATATATATATATATATATATATATATATATATATATATATATATATATATATATATATATATATATATATATATATATATATATATATATATAAGGGGTACCACCTCTGGTGTAAGTGTAAGGACCCATAGCCTCGGAGAAGAAAATAAAGAGTACTCAGAGAAGACCTTGTGGATCCTCACTGAACACCTTGATATTTTCTTCTCCTACCAGAAGGTCTCCTACCTTCTCCTCTCTTCTTTCTTCTCCTTCTCCTAGGGAGCCGGTCGGCCGAGCGGACAGCACGCTGGAATTGTGATCCTGTGGTCCTGGGTTCGATCCCAGGCGCCGGCGAGAAACAATGGGCAGAGTTTCTTTCACCCTATGCCCCTGTTACCTAGCAGTAAAATAGGTACCTGGGTGTTAGTCAGCTGTCACGGGCTGCTTCCTGGGGGTGGAGGCCTGGTCGAGGACCGGGCCGCGGGGACACTAAAGCCCCGAAATCATCTCAAGATAACCTCAAGGAAGATAACCACCCCTATTCTTTTGGTATGTGTGTATATTTATCTAACTTTATTTGAAAATGTCATTACACAAAAAAAGTTACAATATTGATTACATGCAGGGTACAAGCTGCTTGTCACAAGTTGAACAGCTCCTCAGATGGCGGGCAGGAACCATGAATGCAGTGAGCATTTCCTCTCTGGATTGCCACACTAAGGCGCTGAAAAAGAAAACTGGCAGCTCTAGGGTATCTAGTTGTTTCGATTAGCTTAGACCCCAACTCCTTCAAAAAGCTAGCAGCTCTTTTACCCCAGGCACCAAGTGTCTCTGAGGCAATGGGGACAAAATTGTAGTGGTGCTCAAGGTCTCTGTATTTACGTGACTTGGCCATATATATATATATATATATATATATATATATATATATATATATATATATATATATATATATATATATATATATATATATATATATATATATATATATATATATATATATATAATATATATATATATATATATATATATATATATATATATATATATATATATATATATATATATATATATATATATATATATATATATATAATGTCGTACCTAGTAGCCAGAATGCACTTCTCAGCCTACTATGCAAGGCCCGATTTCCCTAATAAGCCAAGTTTTCATGAATTAATATATTTTCTCTAATTTTTTTCTTATGAAATGATAAAGCTACCCATTTCATTATGTATGAGGTCAATTTATTTTATTGGAGTTAAAATTAACGTAGATATATGACCGAACCTAACCAACCCTACCTAACCTAACCTAACCTATCTTTATAGGTTAGGTTAGGTTAGGTAGTCGAAAAAGTTAGGTTAGGTTGGGTTAGGTAGGTTAGGTAGTCGAAAAACAATTAATTCATGAAAACTTGGCTTATTAGGCAAATTGGGCCTTGCATAATAGGCTGAGAAGTGCGTTCTGGCCACTAGGTACGACATTATATATATATATATATATATATATATATATATATATATATATATATATATATATATATATATATATATATATATATATATATATATATATATATATATATATATATATTAGTATATTTTGGTAGCAGTCTTTCCTGTAGACATATATTATTAAATATGACCGAAAAAGTAAGATTAATAATTCTAACACGAATTTTCTCGATCTTTCTTACGTTTCTTTTCACTGTTGATGGTAATTTAAAGATCAATTCTCCAAAATTCATTTTTATTTCTAGTCTGACGTGACACTTGAGCGCGTTTCGTAAAACTTATTACATTTTCAAAGACTTTAGTTTACAAACACACAACTGAAACTGAATAGTGCTTACACATCTTCGATTTTATATCTACATTTGGGTGAGGTGGATGAGGTGAAAACAAACTTTCAACAATGGGTATTGAATGGGTATTAAATTCAAACACAAGACAGAACACGAAACAATGGATATTGAATGGAAGTAATTGTAGAAAGCCTATTGGTCCATATTTCTTGATGCTTCTTTATTGGAGCGAAGTCTTGAAGTGGGTAGAATATAGTTGTGCATTAATTGGCTGTTGATTGCAGGTGTTGACAGTCAACACCAGCAATCAGGACGCCCCCGATGCCGGTACCACTGGCGTCGACATTGATGATGAAGGGCTTCGTGATATCTGGAGAGACGAGAATGGGATCAGAACACAGCAGAGATTTAAGTTGTTCAAAGGCAACGGTCTGTTGAATGGTCCAATGATACCGTTGCTTGGGGCTGGTCAGTTTAATCAATGGTGCCGCTACCGTACTAAAATTCTTCATAAACCTAAAATAGTAAGAAGCAAGTGCAAGGAAGTGCAGAGGCTGCTTCCTAGTCGTAGGTTGTGGGTAATGCTGAATAGCTTCAGTGTGAATTGTTAAAGGAGCTATGCTGCCACTCCCTATCACATGACTCAGATAACGCACTTTACCTTTGGCAAATGTGGACCTGCCCAAGTTGATGGTAAGGCAGGCTGTCAGGAGCTCGGAGAACAGTCGTTGCAGCTGGAGCAGATGTTCGCTCCAGGTGTTGGTTGCCACAACGATGTCGTCCAAGTAGGCGTAGGTGTGATCTAGGCCGTAGATGACGCGGTTGACAGCTCGCTGGAAGGTGGCTGGGGCGTTACACAGTCCAAAAGGAAGGCGTTCATATCTGTATAAGCCAGAAGGAGTGGTGAAGGCAGATATTTCCTTAGCTCTCTCTGTCAGGCTGATTTGGTAATAGCCTTTTAACAAATCAAGTTGGGATAAATATTTGGCATTACCTATCGCGTCAAGGATATCATCTATGCGTGGTAAAGGATTAGCATCCTTGACGGTCACAAGATTCAATTTCCTATAATGGGTATAAAGGCAAACTTTACCGTGCTGTTTCGGCACCAAGATGCAGGGTGAAGCTCAAGGGGACTCACACGGTGTGGCCTGCCCATGATCCAGAAGGTATTGTAGTTCAGCACGCATAACTTTCTTTTTGTACGGGCTGATACGGTAGAAGGGTTGACGAATCGGCCGGGTAGCAGGAAGCAGCTGGATGTCGTGCTGAACCAACTTACATTCCTGGGGATCATCGTTGAACAACTTCTGATGTTCATGAAGAACTTTGATATGAGGAGCACTATTACTGACCTGTAAATAGGTAGGAAGATCATTAAGGATTTCTGAGTTGGAAGGCACTGACTCAGAGTCAGTGCTTTCCGGAGGAGAAGCAGGGAAGGTCTCACTGTGGAGGTATGGATCTTTGAAAGTAGAGAGTGATATTAGAACAGTGGGAGGAATACCTTTATACTCCTTGAGTAGATTGACGTGGCACAACTGGGTCCTCTGCCGCCTATCTGGAGTCTCAAGAACGTAGTTGTGGTTGTTTCTGCACTCCTTGATGCGGTATGGTCCTGAAAACTTATTTTGCAATGGAGAACCTGGGATAGGAAAATATGCCAACACGAAGTCTCCTGGTTTAAATTTCCTGATTTCGCTGCGTTGGTCAAAATGAGTTTTCATCCTCTCATGAGCTTTCAATAGATTGTCATTAGCAAAATTACGTACTCTCTCTAGAATGTGTTTTAAGTTTTGAAGAAACTGAGGCACATTCTGATGCTCACTGAAGGTGGCATCACGTAGAGAGTCTTTAAAAGCTTTGAGAGGAGTACGGCACTTACGTTCGTAGAGCATCTCATAAGGAGATACTCCTAGAGACTCATTTGGGAGACTTCTGAAAATACACATGATCATGTCAAGTTGTTTATCCCAGTCTTTCATAGTTTCATTGCAAAATTTCTTTAGGAGTGATTTAATAGCTTGATGACTACATTCAAGAGAACCCTGTGAAGCAGGATGATAGGGGCTGGACAATACCTGAGAGATGTTGAACTCTTCCAGTGTCTTCTTGAAGAGATCACTGGTGAAGTTGGTGCCACAGTCACTTTGAACCTCCCGTGGAAATCCGTATTGGGTAAAGATCTTCAATAGTGGTTTTACCACCATAGCAGCCGTAATGTTCTTTACAGGAACTGCTATGGGGAATCTGGTGGTTGGACACAGGATGGTTAGTATATAAGCGTTGCCAGAACTGGTCCGGGGGTAAAGGACCAACACAGTCTATGATGAGTCTGTGGAAAGGTTCTGCAGACACCAGGATGGGAATTAATGGAGCCTTGGGAATCGGGATGTTAGGTTCCCTGCCCTCTGACATATATGACACTGTTGCACGTAACTTTTGACGTCTTTAACCATACCTGGCCAGTAGTAGTCTTGTCTGATTCCGTGGTAGGTTTTGTTAAAACCATAGTGAGAAAGTGCTCCGTGGGGCAGGTGTAGAATATCGGGCCGTAGGCTGGTGAGAACCACTAGTTATTCGACATTTGCCCAATCGTCATCCTCCGTCAGCTTACTGGGTCTGTACCTGCGGTAGAGCAACTGATAATCTAGGAGGAACCCAGGGATACTGTCAGGTTGAGTCTCAGCCTGGAAGAATAATGGTGTTAATGAAGGATCCTCCCTCTGTAACTTACGGAACTCCAACATAGTAAGATTCGGTGGTAGGTTCTGATGGTCTTGAGGGACAGTGGTTGCAGTAGAGTCAGCTGGTTGCGGGCGTGCAGCTTGTGCACGGGTGGTCACAAAAACCGGAGGAGAGACTTCATCACTTTCTTGAACCTCTGCTGGAACATACTTTAAGATGGGGTTGTCCACTACAGAGTCACATACGTGAGGGTTTGTCCATGAGATCAGGTTGGAAGGTTGCAGATCCTCGGCCAAGTCATTGCCCAGGAGAAGTTGCACTCCAGACATGGGAAAAGGCTTTTCCCTGATGGCGACTTGGACTTCACCAGTCACGAAAGCACAATCCAGGTGGACTATATCGAGTGGATACGGAGTGGTAGCAGTGAGGTCAGTGATAAGGACGGTTTCCCCGGTGTAGGTGATGTTAGGCACAGCCGATTTCAATATTATTGACTGAAGAGCCGCTGTGTCCCTCAAGATCTTCAATTCGAAACGTCCCTCCGAATCTGTACTGTTGGCAGAGACAGTTCCAGGATACAGGTGTTTGCTGAAGAGAGAAAGATCATTAACAGGAACACCAACATTCATCACAGGCTTACCGGACTTTGGAGGAGTCGGTTTGGGTTTAGGAGCCTATAGCCTTTGTATTGAGCTTTCTCACATTAATCTATGGTATGTCCATAGAGCTTGCAATACTTACAATACAATTGGGAGCTCGGTTGATCGGTACTCACATTGTCATAACTTACCAAGACTTCTTACTGGAAGGTGGGTCTGGTGTTAGCCGGTGTATGAGGCTGTAGGTGTCAGCCGACTTCGCACATCTGATGTAGTCGGTTTCTTCTTTGTCTGCTAAATATAAACGGATGGAAGGGGGAGCACGTCTAAAGAATTCCTCAACTAGAATGAGGTTGACGAGTTCTGAAAATGTAGAGACATGTGCTGCTTCTAGCCATTTCATGAAATATCTTTTCTTTGTATTGGCAAATTCTACAAAAGTGGTGGTACTTGCCTTTAGATAACCACAGAATTTTCGTCTGTAGCTGTCGGTGGAGAGAAGGTAGGCGTCTATAACTGCTTGCTTCAGGGTCTGGTAGTCATTCTCAGACGCTAAGGTACTGAGAGTAACTCCAGCTCTACCTGTGAGATGCACTCTGAGAAGGGTAGACCATTGATCTTCAGGCCAGCTAGGTTTTTTAGCTAGGGTCTCAAAGGTGGTAAAAGACACGTCTATCTCTGTCTAAACGAATGGTGGCATTAACTTACTTGCATGGGAGACATTGAAACTTATAGGAAGACTAGCTGTAGCTTGTTGGCGCTGAGTATATATATATATATATATACATATATATATATATATATATATATATATATATATATATATATATATATATATATATATATATATATAAATATAAATATATATATATATATATATATATATATATATATATATATATATATATATATATATATATATATATATATATATATGTCGTACAAGTAGCCAGAACGCACTTTTTGGCCTACTATGCAAGGCCCGATTTGCCTAATAAGCCAAGTTTTTTAGAATTAATATATTTTCTCTAATTTTTTTCTTATGAAATGATAAAGCTACCCATTTCAATATGTATGAGGTCAATTTTTTTTATTGGAGTTAAAATTAATGTAGATATATGACCGAACCTAACCAACCCTACCTAACCTAACCTAAGCTATTTTTATAGATTAGGTTAGGTTAGGTAGCCGAAAAAGTTAGGTTAGGTTAGGATAGGTAGGTTAGGTAGTCGAAAAACAATTATTTCACGAAAACTTGGCTTATTAGGCAAATCGGGCCTTGCATAGTAGGCTGAGAAGTGCGTTCTGGCTACTAGGTACGACATATATATATATATATATATATATATATATATATATATATATATATATATATATATATATATATATATATATATATATATATATATATATATATATATATATATATATATATATGTCGTACCTAGTAGCCAGAACGCACTTTTCAGCCTACTATGCAAGGCCTAATTTGCCTAATAAGCCATGTTTTCATGAATTAATTTATATATATATATATATATATATATATATATATATATATATATTTAAATATTTACTATAAACTATATTTTATTTACTATAAAACTAGAAAAACGGCCAGCCTACTCATGAGAAACTCTCCAGACACAAAACAGAACGCTTTAAAAGAGACTAACGACGTCTATGCCTTCAAATGCCCTCTTGGGGATTGTAAGCTCCAAAAAACCCAGTATATAGGCAAGACAACAACATCTCTTTCTAGGCGTTTAACGATGCATAAGCAACAGGGCTCCATTAAGGAACATATAATCTCTTCCCACAACCAAACCATCGCCAGAGAAATCCTAGTAAACAACACAGAAATCATCGATAGATACAGCGATAGCAGGCGGCTTGACGTTTGCGAGGCACTACACATCAAAAAGTCAACACCAGCAATCAACAGCCAATTAATGCACAACTATATTCTACCCACCTCAAGACTCCGCTCCAATATAGAAGCATCAAGAAATATGGACCAATAGGCTTTCTACAAACACTTCTATTCAATACCCATTGTTTCGTGTTCTGTCTTGTGTTGATGAAATTAATACCCTATTAATACCACCTCTTGTTCTGTCTTGTGTTGATGAAATTAATACCCTATTAATGCCACCTCACCCCATCCACCTCACTCAAATGTAGATATAAAATCGGAGATGCGTAAGTTCTATTCAGTTGTGTATTTGTAAACTAAAAGTCTTTGAAAATGTAATAAGTTTTACGAAACGCGCTCGTGTCGCGTCAGACTAGAAATAAAAATGAATTTTGGAGAATTGATTTTTGAATTACCTCCAACAGTGAAAAGAAATGTACGAAAGATTGCGAAAATTCGTGTTAGAATTATTAATCTTACTTTTTCGGTCATTTTTAATAATATATGTCTACAGGAAAGACTGCTACCAAAATATACTTTATATATATATATATATATATATATATATATATATATATATATATATATATATATATATATTTGAAAACTCACACCCCAGAAGTGACTCGAACCCATACTCCCAGGAGCAACGCAACTGGTATGTACAAGACGCCTTAATCCACTTGACCATCACGACCGGACATAATGAGGTGATAGCCGAGGCTATTTGAACCACCCCATCGCCGGCACTCGGATAGTAATCTTGGGCATTGCATTTTACCAAATCACCTCATTCTTTTGGGCACACGTGAGGAACACAAACGAACACGTGAGGTTTTTGTGTTCCTCACGTGTGCCCCAAAGAATGAGGTGATTTGATAAAATGCTATGCCCAAGATTACTATCCGAGTGCCAGCGGTGGGGTGGTTCAAATAGCCTCGGCTATCACCTCATTATGTCCGGTCGTGATGGTCAAGTGGATTAAGGCGTCTTGTACATACCAGTTGCGTTGCTCCTGGGAGTATGGGTTCGAGTCACTTCTGGGGTGTGAGTTTTCAAATATATATATATATATATATATATATATATATATATATATATATATATATATATATATATATATATATATATATATATATATATATATATATATATATATATATATATATAAAGTATATTTTGGTAGCAGTCTTTCCTGTAGACATATATTATTAAAAATGACCGAAAAAGTAAGATTAATAATTCTAACACGAATTTTCGCAATCTTTCGTACATTTCTTTTCATTAATACATTAATTCATTACATTAATTCGTACATTAATACATCTTCAGAAGGAGTTTAATATACGAAAGTACTTAAGGAAATTCCTGTTTCATTTTTCCTCCGTGGTCTGACATTGTCACATTTTTAATCACGTGTTTATTTTCGTGATATACACACACACACACACACACATATATATATATATATATATATATATATATATATATATATATATATATATATATATATATATATATATATATATATATATATATAATAAAGGTGAAAACATGGGGGGATACATAAGGGATAAATGTGAGGTGAAACATAGAGGCTGCAGAAGGCTTATTGGCCCTTACGAGGCATCTCCTATCTAAACACAAAGATTAATACAGTGTAATTGGCCTATTATGTTGGACATTGTCTTCTGTGTTGGCATCGATATGTTCTTGTCTTGTCCTTACTCTCATGGTGGGTAGAGTAAATAGTTCCGTGATTTGGGTGTTCATGGTAGGTCGCTCTATTCTTATGTGAATTGCCTCAAGAATTTGTAATCTTCTTGCATCTTGGGTTTTGTCTATTATGCAGGTATTCTTGTTCAACATTTCTCTTGTTAGAGTACTGTCATGGGCTTGTCTCATGTGATTCCTAGGGGCACCGGATTGAAGATGGCATGTCAAACGCCTCGTCAGCTTGGTCGACGTCATACCTATGTACTTACATTGAAGGTTACATCCTTCGTGGGGGCAAGTGTACATGTATACAACGCTTGACTGCTATATATGTATATAGTATAGTACATATATAGTATATATAGTATAGTATATAGTACAGCTAGTATATATATATACTAGCTGTACCTGCCACGCGTTGCTGTGGCTCTGTCTGGTTAAATGGAGAAGAGAGAAAAGAAAAAGTGCACGTTTCTGGTATGTTTAATTTCACAATGCTTGTGGATATACAATACTATTTGTTGTTCCATTGTCTGTGGAGATATAGAGATTATCTGGTTTGCTGACTCTAGAACACACAACATATAATTGTCCATGTGAGAAGCAATCCATGTCTTGATATAAACCGCACAATTCTAAAGATTGGCCCTGAGCTTTGTTGATGGTTATCTTGAGGTTATCTTGAGATGATTTCCGGGCTTAGCTTCCCTACGGCCAGGCCTCCTTTTTGTTACCCACCACAGGAAGCAGCCTGTAGCAGCTGTCTAACTCCCAGGTACCTATTTACTGCTAGGTAACAGGGGCATCAGGGGTGAAAGAAACTTTTTTGCCCATTTGTCTCCGCCTCCACTGGGGATTGAACCCGGGACCTCAGGACTATGAATTCGAAGCGCTGTCCAATCATTACGTCGGGCGCCCTGCAATGGTGATTGCAAACTCCAATCGAATTGGAAAATTAAAATCTCTTAAATTGAAATGGCAAACCCGTTGTATCATAGGAATGAGAGGAATGAGGACATCTTCACCTTTGAAAGGTCCTGTCATGATTGTTGCTTCTACGACGTTGCTGATTATTTTTTTTTTTGCAAGCCACTTGACGTTGCAAAGCATTGGCTGGTTGATATCTCAAAACCTGATAATTGGCACGCCGATGTGTGGGGTCACCCTCTGGGGTCACGACGGCCCTCTGGTCAGTGTGTGGGGTCACCCAATGGGGTCACGACGGTCCTCAGATCAGTGTGAGGGGTCATGACGGTCCTCAGGTCAGTGTGTGGGGTCACCCTCTGGGGTCACGACGGTCCTCAGGTCAGTGTGTGGAGTCACCCTCTGGGGTCACGACGGTCCTCAGGTCAGTGTGTGGGGTCACCCGCTGGGGTCACGACGGTCCTCAGGTCAGTGTGTGGGGTCACCCGCTGGGGTCACGACCGTCCTGAGGTCAGTGTGTGGCGTCACCCGCTGGGGTCACGATGGTCCTCAGGTCAGTGTGTGGGGTCACCCGCTGGGGTCACGGCGGTCTTCAGATCAGTGTGTGGGGTCACGACGGTAATCAGGTCAGTGTGTGGGGTCACCCGCTGGGGTCACGGCGGTCCTCAGGTCAGTGTGTGGGTTCACGGCGGTCCTCAGGTCAGTGTGTGGGTTCACGGCGGTCCTCAGGTCAGTGTGTGGGTCACCCTCTGGGGTCACGACGGTCCTCAGATCAGTGTGTGGGGGTCACGACAGTCCTCAGGTCAGTGTGTGGGGTCACGACGGCCCTCAGGTCAGTGTGAGGGGTCACCCGCTGGGGTCACGACGGTCCTCAGGTCAGTGTGTGGGGTCACCCCCTGGGGTCACGGCGGTCCTCAGGTCAGTGTGTGGGGCCACCCGCTGGAGTCACGAAAGTCCTCATGTCGACCCCACAGAACTGACGTTCTTTTATTTACCTTAAGTCAACAGTTTTCAAGGAGTACTTCCTAGACCTCACACGTTTAGTACGGGAGTACTTCCTTGACCTCACACGTTTAGTACTGGAGTACTTCCTTGACCTCACATGTTTAGTACTGGAGTACTTCCTAGACCTCACATGTTTAGTACTGGAGTACTTCCTTGACCTCACACGTTTAGTACTGAAGTACTTCCTTGACTTCACACGTTTAGTACTGGAGTACTTCCTTGACCTCACACGTTTAGTACTGGAGTACTTCCTTGACCTCACACGTTTAGTACTGGAGTACTTTCTTGACCCCACACGTTTAGTACTGGAGTACTTCCTTGACCCCACACGTTTAGTACTGGAGTACTTTCTTGACCTCACACATTTAGTACTGGAGTACTTCCTTGACCTCACATATTGTAGTACTTCATAGATCTCTCACAATTTTCAATTTGTTTTATATGTATATGTACAAGAATTGTTACATTCTTGTAAAGCCACTAGCAAGCATAGCGTTTTGGGCAGGTCTTTAATCCTAATTTTTTCCCCTGAATCCGACTCGCCAAATCGTTTATCAACAAGATACCGATTTACTGCTGGGTGAACAGAGGCATGAGTTAAGGATTGGCACTCAGTCAATCCTCACCGGTCAGGATACGAACCCAGACAAGAACGCTCGCGAAACGCAGGGTGAGTGTTTTTCCACTGCGCCACGAGGACAGTGGAAGCACAACTAGGTGAGTACAGTACAGGGCCCAATGATCCAGTAATTCACCAACTCAAGATAAACATTACATCATAACTTTGGAAAATTTAAGTTTTGATAAGTTAACTTAGAAAAGGTTAAGTACATGACACTGAAGTACAGAGGTACTTTACCTTACACGTAACCTTACATATAATCAAGTCTCTAAGGACATTTTCCTTTACATATTATTGGAAAGTCTAATTTTCATTTATCACGAAGATCAAATTTGAGGGTAATTAAGGGCTATTGTGGTGGATTATTATGGAGGGTTATTGTTGTGGATTAGTAGGGAGGGTTATTGTGATGGATTGTTCTGAAGGGTTATTGTGGTGGATTATTATGGAGTATTATTGTGGTGGATTATTATGGTGGGTTATTTTTGTGGATTATTATGGAGGGTTCTTCAGGTGGACTATTCAGGTAGGTTATTGTAGTTAAAATTTTTGGAGGGTAACAAATTAATTTGTTACCCTCCAAATTTGATTTGGAGGTAATTTGACAAATATTTGACAAATAGTGTTTTCCTAACTCAAACAATGTGGGGTTTATTATTCTAAATATATTTATAATGTCCCAAAGTGTTTACATTCACGTAGATAGTGGTCAAAGCGGTGTCTGTCACTCTCATCACAGATTCTGCAAATCCGCTGATCAACTGTAGTTTCCATTCCGAATCTCCATGGAAATTTGTGTCCAAGGCGTGTCCTAATATTCTCGCTATTACTGATTCTCTCCCGTGTCCTCCTGTTCGTCCATAATGATTGAGTATTGTGGTGGATTATTTTAGAGGGTTTTTGTTTTTCTATTATTATAGAGGGTTAGCATGGTGGCTTATTCTGTTGGATTATTCTCGTGGATTATTATGGAGGGTTATTGTAGTGGATTATTATGTAGGATTATTTTGGTGGATTGTTATGGAGAAATATTGTGGCACATTATTATTGAGGGTTTATTTTGTTACTGCTCGTTCACACAGCTCGTAGAGTTAGCGGACAGTGATAAGCATAGTCTAGGGTTAGTCACTGTCTCAAAGTATGCTCTACCAGAGTGCCTCGTGAGTCAGTACAAAACAGAAAGAAAATACAATACTAGGATATAAAAACATGCACATAAAAATACGTATATATAATATAGCTTTAAGATTATTCAAAAATGTATTACAATATAATCAGATGGCAAATCAACACAATAATATATAAATTATCTCACCGGATAAATAATCTACTACAACGAAACAAGATTAAGCGTTAACAGACTTAACAGACATGATGTTCCCCGACTCAGTACCTCCAGCAAACTGAAGTCTCCCTTGGACTCTCTACCCACAATACTGCTCCCGCCTTCATCCAGGAGAAGGGATGCTAAACAAGAACTTTTACTTAAATGCAACTAATGAGAAAAGCAATCGATCTCACACGGATATGAATGAAAACTAAATTATAACGGCAAAATGTAAATAATATAGGTTACAATGACACATGCTTAATCAAAGGAAAATAATAATAATATCAATATTAAAAGGTGACATCTAGCAACTGCCACAAATGTACACGTACAATTATTTGGTCCAAACTGACCAGATTAATACAGGTATAATACCTGTGGTCATGTAGCAAGCCCGCACTATGCTTTAACTATGTTGCCAAGGTATACTACACATTTCAAAAGTATACACATGTTCATACAAAGAAACAATCTCAAACAATTTTATTTCATATTAAACAATGTGAGTATCCATGTATAGGGATACGTAATAAATGTGGTGGTTTAATACGAATGGCTACTGTGATGAATTATTTGGTCGTTCAGGCGGATCACTAGAGGATGTGAATAAAATACTGGGATGAGAACTTTATTAATAAGGAAGAGTCATGGTCAGAGTCTGGAGTCACCTGCTGGGGTCCCGACGGTACTCAGGTCGACCCCATGAGCTTGCTGATCTACCTTTTACCTTAAGTCAACATTCTAATATAATTTCCCAAAGCACGTAATAAACTCAGCAACCGAACATGTTGAATGAAGTCCTGAACAGCAGATGAAACATGAAGTCACCTCAGAAGTTTGGCTTCAATAACAATTAAAAGCGACTAAGAGCAAAAGATATAATTGTGTTTAAAAAGAAACTGAACATATAGGTTATTACTCCGGGATATTATTAGAACAGGCAATTATTGTAGATTATTATTGTGAGTTATTATTACAACAGGCTCCTCTCGTAGCTTTTTAGTGCAAGTTATAATTGCAGGTTGTTATATCAGCTGGCTGTTCATTCAGGATTTTGATACTGATTATAAATGTGGGTTATAATAACAGGTGACTAGGGATAGTTTATCAACTAATTGATTTACACAAACTATTGCTTACTATTACTTCCGGTTATTACTGCAGGTCATTAGTGTTATTCTTTACAAAAGGTAATTACCGGATTACAGCAGGTTTTCGTGCTGTAATAACCGGAGATTGCTTCCGGTTATTACAGCATGATAATACTGCAGTTTCTTACAGCTGAATTTTAAGATTTTTTCCTTTATTCAAGCTTATAAAATAAATCCCAAATTCGCATAATACGTTTTAAAATAGGCTCAAGGAGCTGCATCATGATGCAACATGATGCCATGTTGCAATTTGTACTCATAATATCTCACATGGAAGATATTATTCCTTATTCAATAACAGATAAAAACGGGTTACAATAATATATATTTCTCTTGAGAGAGATTATTTCGGAAGGTTATTACTGCGAGGTATCATTTAAGGCTGTTATTGTAGTAATTATGGTAAGCAATTTCTGCATCTGTTCCAGCAAAATATTGCCAAAGGCAAAAACTCCATGAATTTTCAAAGTTATTTCGTCAGATAATTACATCTGGTTATAACTTCTAGTTATTACTTACGTTATAAGAACAGGTTTATAAGGTCCGGGTATGTTCGCAGGTTGTTAGACTGACAACTCCACAGTATACCTGAGAATGTGACTGCCAGACGAGGGCTTCTACAGGTTACATGAACATGTGGTTGCCAGGTAAACTAACATCAGTGTATAAATCCAGAAGGGCCGTGACGAGGATTCGAACCTACGTCCGGGAGAATCCCAAACGCTACCTTTATCGACTGAGCTACAACATGGTAAAAGAGTAAAAATCGAAGGTCTACTGAACTTACTGGATCCTGCAGTCTCTACGAGACACAAACCAGGGTTTTACACAACTCCCCTATGCACTCGAGCTATGTCAATAGGCCGTTCTCCCTCTTCACCTTTACTTCATTACACACAGAAATCACAATAGCGTGATGCAGTGAGTTCAGTAGAATTTCCGTTTCAACTCTTTTACCATGTCGTAGCTCAGTCGATAAAGGTAGCGTCTAGGATGCTCCCGGACGTAGGTTCGAATACTTGATTTCTGTTTGTAATCACAGTGTATCTGATCTCTTGGTTTACCAGACAAGCAGTTCCACAATATTGAGAATTTCATGGTTACCAGACATGCCAGCTACGCTGTGTACAAAACAAGGTAGTTTTCAGACAAGCAGCTTTGCAGTATACATGAGAACAGAGTTGCTAGGATTAATATCTCCAGAGTATACATGACAACATCGTTACTAGGTTAACATTTCTAGAGTATACATGACAACATCTTCTTGAGATATCTTGAGATGATTTCGGGGCTTTTTAGTGTCCCCGCGGCCCGGTCCTCGACCAGGCCTCCACCCCCAGGAAGCAGCCCGTGACAGCTGACTAACTCCCAGGTACCTATTTACTGCTAGGTAACAGGGGCATTCAGGGTGAAAGAAACTTTGCCCATTTGTTTCTGCCTCGTGCGGGAATCGAACCCGCGCCACAGAATTACGAGTCCTGCGCGCTATCCACCAGGCTACGAGGCCCCCTTATCGTTACTAGGTTAACATTTCTAGAGTATACATGACAACATCGTTACTAGGTTAACATCTCCAGAGTATAAATGACAATATCGTTGCTAGGCTTACATCTCCAGAGTATAAATGACAATATCGTTGCTAGGCTTACATCTCCAGAATATATATGACAACATTGTTACAAGGTTAACATCTCCAGAGTATATATGACCACCTCGTTACCAGACAAGCCAATTATACAAAATATATGACCTTTTGGTTGCAAGACCAGCACCTTCTCATGACCACGTGGCTGTCAGGTCAGCTCTACAGTATACATGACTACGTGGTAAGTGAGCTACACAGAATAAATTATCACGTGATATCTACAGTGCAACCGTTGATTAATGATAACATAAGTAAACACACTGGTGACCTCTGATGACCCAGAGGTCATAACAGTCTTGACACGAGTCAACGTTTTCATTCTTAAAATAACAGGAGTCTTGTATTAAGAATTTCTGATTACTACTTGAGGGCAGTTTTCACTCCTTAATGCTTATTAATTCCTTTAGATAAAGGTTCTCAGTGTCACTTAGTGTTGAGGTGAAGGTCTATATACAACCCGTCCTCCAAATAGAACGTCGAATTTTGACGTATACTCTACCTAAAGAAAAATTGTCGTACTGGAAAATGGTAGCGGTTCGTGAAATTTTCATAATCTCCTATTTTCTGTTTGGGGTCCTCTGGTAGGTTAAGATAATGGAACCTTAGTACGAAAGTTTCTTGACGTTGGGAAACCTTAGGAGGACGGGTTGCTATATAATACTTTGTGAGTCTTGACTAATCAGGAAGAGTCATGGTCAGTGTGTAGAGTCATCCACTGGGGTCCCGACGGTCCTCAGGTCGACCCAAGCAGTATGGCTGCTTCCTTTTACTTTAAGTGAACATTTTAATATAATTTCGCAAAACAAGTAATAAACGCAGCAACCGAACATGTTTAATAAAGTCCTGAACAACACGTGAAACATAAAGTCACCTCAGAAGTTTGGCTTCAATAATAGTTAAAAAGGACTAAGAACAAAATATATAATTGGGTTTTAAAAAGAAGCTGAACATATAGGTTATTATTTCAGGATATTATTACAACAGGCTATTATTGTAGGTTATTATTGTGAGTTAATAATACAACAGGCTATCCTCATAGGTTTTTATTGCAAGTTATTATTGCACACCTTGCCTAAGTTGCGTGACCTTGGGAAGGTGGTCGTGGCTGATCTTCGAGACTACAGTGCTTCAGCTTCATGTGTACATGTGGTAGTATGCTTGTGTAGGCTGGCCTGGTTAACTGAGTGAGTACACTTGTGTTGTATTGGTGATTATTGTCTCTAAACCTGATTCGAGGTCAGGGGGGGTCCGCCAGCATTGTCTCTCTTGCGCGTGGTAGGTGAACGGGAAGTGTAGTGTACTTGACTTTCACCTACTTGGACGTCCTGTCAGTCAAGGGAGGGCTTGAACTGACTGTATGTATGCAGACGTGATGTGTATTTGGTCTCACGGGAGAAACACATTCAGCGTGTGTATTAAAGTCGGACAGGTGAGGGCCGTCCAGAGTTATTATACTCCATACTGGTGAGGGGTTATGTGTTGATTACATTTCTATTTATGTAAATGTTTATGCCATTTGCCCATGTCCACATGTGAATTCAATTTCAGGAGAAGTTCCTTCCGGTCGTCATATTACGGTATTGTAACAGTAATGAAATTAATGCTTTCTATGCGGGATATTTCTATTCTATATGTAATTAATGCGGGAGCTTTCCTGGCAAAGAATAATGTAAAGTGTTACCAGTGTGTGTGTTTCTATACGAGTGTATTGTGTGTTCCTGGGTTGTGACAAGTGTTACAATGCCACATGCTTAATCAAAGGAAAATAATAATAATATCAATATTAAAAGGTGACATCCAGCAACTGCCACAAATGTACACGTACAATTATTTGGTCCAAACTGACCAGATTAATGCAGGTATAATACCTGTGGTTATATAGCAAGCCCGCACTATGCTTTATCTATGTTGCCAAGCTATACTACACATTTCAAAAGTATACACATGTTCATACAAAGAAACAATCTCAAACAAATATATTTCATATTAAACAATGTGAGTATCTATGTATAGGGATACGTAATAAATGTGCTGGTTTAATACGAATGGCTACTGTGATGAATTATTTGGTCGTTCAGGCGTATCACCAGAGGATGTGAATAAAATACTGGGTTGAGAACTTCATTAATAAGGAAGAGTCATGGTCAGAGTCTGGAGTCACCTGCTGGGGTCCCGACGGTCCTCAGGTCGACCCCATGAGCTTGCTGATCTACCTTTTACCTTAAGTGAACATTTTAACATAATTTCCCAAAACACGTAATAAACTCAGCAACCGAACATGTTGAATAAAGTCCTGAACAGCAGATGAAACATGAAGTCACCTCAGAAGTTTGGCTTCAATAACAATTAAAAGCGACTAAGAGCAAAGGATATAATTGTGGTTCAAAAGAAACAGAACATATAGGTTATTACTCCGGGATATTATTAGAACAGCCTATTATTGTAGATTATTATTGTGAGTTATTATTACAACAGGCTCCTCTCGTAGCTTTTTAGTGCAAGTTATAATTGCAGGTTGTTACACCAGCTGGCTGATCATTCAGGATTTTGATACTGATTATAAATGTGGGTTATAATAACAGGTCACTAGGGATAGTTTATCAACTAATTGATTTACACAAACTATTACTTACTATTACTTCCGGTTATTACTGCAGGTTATTAGTTATTCTTTACAGAAGGTAATTATCTGAAATCACTACGAGCGGTTATTACAGCAGGATAATACTGCAGTTTCTTACGGCTGATTATTAAGATTTTTTCCTTTATTCAAGCTTATAAAATAAATCCCAAATTCACATAATACGTTTTAAAATAGGCTCAAGGAGCTGCATCATGATGCAACATGATGCCATGTTGCAATTTGTACTCATAATATCTCACATGGAAGATATTATTCCTTATTCAATAACAGATAAAAACGGGTTACAATAATATATATTTCTCTTGAGAGAGATTATTTCGGAAGGTTATTACTGCGAGGTATCATTTAAGGCTGTTATTGTAGTAATTATGATAAGCAATTTCTGCATCTGTTCCAGCAAAATATTGCCAAAGGCAAAAACTCCATGAATTTTCAAAGTTATTTCGTCAGATAATTACATCTGGTTATAACTTCTAGTTATTACTTACGTTATAAGAACAGGTTTATAAGGTCCGGGTATGTTCGCAGGTTGTTAGACTGACAACTCCACAGTATACCTGAGAATGTGACTGCCAGACGAGGGCTTCTACAGGTTACATGAACATGTGGTTGCCAGGTAAACTAACATCAGTGTATAAATCCAGAAGGGCCGTGACGAGGATTCGAACCTACGTCCGGGAGAATCCCAAACGCTACCTTTATCGACTGAGCTACAACATGGTAAAAGAGTAAAAATCGAAGGTCTACTGAACTTACTGGATCCTGCAGTCTCTACGAGACACAAACCAGGGTTTTACACAACTCCCCTATGCACTCGAGCTATGTCAATAGGCCGTTCTCCCTCTTCGCCTTTACTTCATTACACACAGAAATCACAATAGCGTGATGCAGTGAGTTCAGTAGAATTTCCGTTTCAACTCTTTTACCTTGTCGTAGCTCAGTCGATAAAGGTAGCGTCTAGGATGCTCCCGGACGTAGGTTCGAATACTTGATTTCTGTGTGTAATCACAGTGTATCTGATCTCTTGGTTTACCAGACAAGCAGTTACACAATATTGAGAATTTCATGGTTGCCAGACATGCCAGCTTCGCTCTGTACAAAACAATGTTGTTTTCAGACAAGCAGCTTTGCAGTATACAAGAGAACAGCGTTGCTAGGATTAATATCTCCAGAGTATACATGACAACACCGTTACTAGGTTAACATTTCTAGAGTATACATGACAACATCGTTACTAGGTTAACATCTCCAGAGTATAAATGACAATATCGTTACTAGGTTAACATCTCCAGAGTATACATGACAACATTGTTACAAGGTTAACATCTCCAGAGTATATATGACCACCTCGTTACCAGACAAGCCAATTATACAAAATATATGACCTTTTGGTTGCAAGACCAGCACCTTCTCATGACCACGTGGCTGTCAGGTCAGCTCTACAGTATACATGACTACGTGGCCGTCAGGTCAGCTCTGCAGCATACATGACTACGTGGCCGTCAGGTCAGCTCTACAGTATACATGCCTACGTGGTAAGCGAGCTACAGAGTATACATGATCACGTGATATCTAAAGTGCAACCGTTGATTAATGCCAACACACTGGTGACCTCTGATGACCCAGAGGTCATAACAGTCTTGACACGAGTCAACGTTTTCTTTCTTAAAATAACAGGAGTCTTGTATTAAGACTTTTCTCATAAGTACTTGGGGGCAGTTTTCACTCCTTAATGGTTATCACTTCTCTTCAGATAAAGGTTCTTAGTGTCACTTAGTGTTGAGGTGAAGGTCTATATACAACCCGTCCTCCAAATAGAACGTCAAATTTTGACGTATACTCTACCTAAGGCCAAAAATTGTCGTACTGGAAATTGGTAGCGGTTCGTGAAATTTTCATAATCTCCTATTTTCTGTTTGGGGTCCTCTGGTAGATTAAGATAATGGAACCTTAGTACGAAAGTTTCTTGACGTTGGGAAACCTTTGGAGGACGGGTTGCTCTATAATACTTTGTGAGTCTTGACTAATCAGGAAGAGTCATGGTCTGTGTGTAGAGTCATCCACTGGGGTCCCGACGGGCTTGAGGTCGACCCTAACAGGATTCCTGCTTCCTTTTACTTTAAGTGAACATTTTATTATAATTTCGCAAAACAAGTAATAAACGCAGCAACCGAACATGTTTAATAAAGTCCTGAACAACAGATGAAACATAAAGTCACCTCAGAACTTTGGCTTCAATAATAGTTAAAAAGGACTAAGAACAAAATATATAATTGGGTTTTAAAAAGAAGCTGAACATATAAGTTATTATTTCAGGATATTATTACAACAGGCTATTATTGTAGGTTATTATTGTGAGTTAATAATACAACAGGTTATCCTCATAGGTTTTTATTGCAAGTTATTATTTCACACCTTGCCTAAGTTGCGTCACCTTGGGAAGGTGGTCGTGGCTGATCTTCGAGACGAGTGCTTCAGCTTCATGTGTACATGTGGTAGTATGCTTGTGTAGGCCGGCCTGGTTAACTGAGTGAGTACACTTGTGTTGTATTGGTGATTATTGTCTCTAAACCTGATTCGAGGTCAGGGGGGGGTCCGCCAGCATTGTCTCTCTTGCGCGTGGTAGGTGAACGGGAAGTGTAGTGTACTTGAGTTTCACCTACTTGGACGTCCTGTCAGTCAAGGAAGGGCTTGAACTGAGTGTATGTATGCAGACGTGATGTGTATTTGGTCTCACGGGAGAAACACAATCAGCGTGTGTTTTAAAGTCGGACAGGTGAGGGCCGTCCAGAGTTTTTATACTCCATACTGGTGAGTGGTTATGTGTTGATTACATTTTTATGTATGTAAATGTTTAGGACATTTGCCCATGTCCACATGTGAATTCAATTTCAGGGGAAGTTCCTTCTGGTCATCATATTACGTTATTGTAACAGTAATGTAACACCGGGAGCTTTCCTGGCATACAATAATGTAGAGTGTTTCCAGTGTATATATATATATGTCGTACCTAGTAGCCAGAACTCACTTCTCAGCCTACTATTCAAGGCCCGATTTGCCTAATAAGCCAAGTTTTCCTGAACTAATATATTTACTATAATTTTTTTCTTATGAAATGATAAAGCAACCCTTTTCTCTATGTATGAGGTCAATTTTTTTTTATTGGAGTTAAAATTAACGTTGATATATGACCGAACCTAACCAACCCTACCTAACCTAACCTAACCTATATTTATAGGTAAGGTTAGGTTAGGTAGCCAAAAAAAGCTAGGTTAGGATAGGTTAGGTAGGTTAGGTAGACGAAAAAACATTAATTCATGAAAACTTGGCTTATTAGGCAAATCGGGCCTTGAATAGTAGGCTGAGAGGTGCGTTCTGGCTATTAGGTACGACATATATATATATATATATATATATATATATATATATATATATATATATATATATATATATATATATATATATATATATATATATATATATATACATATATATATATATAAATATATATATATATATATATATATATATATATATATATATATATATATGTATATATATATATATATATATATATCTATATATATATATATATATATATATATATATATATATATATATATATGTCGTACCTAGTAGCCAGAACTCACTTCTATACCTACTATGCAAGGCCCGATTTGCCTAATAAGCCAAGTTTTCATGAATTAATTGTTTTTCGACTACCTAACCTACCTAACCTAACCTAACCTAGCTTTTTCGGCTACATAACCTAACCTAACCTATAAAGATAGGTTAGGTTAGGTTAGGTAGGGTTGGTTAGGTTCGGTCATATATCTTCGTTAATTTTAACTCCAATATTTTTTTTTACCTCATACATAATGAAATGGGTAGCTTTATCATTTCATAAGAAAAAAATTAGAGAAATTAGGAAAACTTGGCTTATTAGGCAAATCGGGCCTTGCTTAGTAGGCCGAAAAGTGCGTTCTGGCTACTAGGTACGACATATATATAAATATATATATATATATATATATATATATATATATATATATATATATATATATATATATATATATATATATATATATATATATATATATATATTATTAAATATGACCGAAAAAGTCAGATTAATAATTCTAACACGAATTTTCTCAATCTTTCGTACATTACGCTTCACTGTTGGAGGTAAATCAAAAATCAATTCTCCAAAATTCATTTTTATTTCTAGTCTGACGCGACACGGGCGCGTTTCGTAAAACTTATTACATTTTCAAAGACTTTAGTTCACATATACACAACTGAATAGAACTTACGTATCTCCGATTTTATATCTACATTTGAGTGAGGTGGAAGGGGTGATGTGGCATTAACACGAGACAGAACAAAATGTGGTATTAATAGGGTATTAATTTCATCAACACAAGACAGAACAAGAGTATTAATAGGGTATTAATTTCATCAACACAAGACAGAACACGAAACAATGGATATTGAATAGAAGTGTTTGTAGAAAGCCTATTGGTCCATATTTCTTGATGCTTCTATATTGGAGCGGAGTCTTGAGGTGGGTAGAATATAGTTGTGCAATAATTGGCTGTTGATTGCTGGTGTTGACTTCTTGATGTGTAGTGCCTCGCAAACGTCAAGCCGCCTGCTATCGCTGTATCTATCGATGATTTCTGTGTTGTTTACTAGGATTTCTCTGGCGATGGTTTGGTTGTGGGAAGAGATTATATGTTCCTTAATGGAGCCCTGTTGCTTATGCATCGTTAAACGCCTAGAAAGAGATGTTGTTGTCTTGCCTATATACTGGGTTTTTTGGAGCTTACAGTCCGCAAGTGGGCATTTGAAGGCATAGACGACGTTAGTCTCTTTTAAAGCGTTCTGTTTTGTGTCTGGTGAGTTTCTCATGAGTAGGCTGGCCGTTTTTCTGGTTTTATAGTAAAACCGTATAGTTTTCTGTATAGTATAGTAACCGTATAGTAAAATAGTATAGTTTTCTGGTTTTTCTGGTTTTATTATTATTTATGCAACACGCTTTTGCTGTTGGTTATTTCTACTAGTTATTATTACGCTATTATTTGTTGTTTTAGAGCAGGTCGTTATTTCGGATTGCCGTTTATTGATATTGATGCTGATTAGCGAGGCGGGTTATTATAACAGGTCACTTGGGAAGTTTCGACAATTAATTGTTAAGTCTGATCGTTTACACAGGCTGGTTGTTGTGGCAGGTTACACCAGGCTATTTGGGAGAGGTTATTTCGGAAGTTATTACGTGAAGGTATTAAAGCAGGTTATTGGGGGCGCGGAGTTATGAGGCAGTTGTTATACAAGGTGTTACAACATGTTTTTGTGTAGTATAATTTTTGCAAGCTATTACATGAAAAAATAACTTTGATGTTATTTCTGTGCGTTATTGTATCAGGTTATGATGTGTTATTACTGGAGATTAATAGGGCGAGTTATTATGTCAAACTTTAGAAAAATGTTATTAATTATGGTTTTTGCTGCTATTATTTACAATTGGTAATTACCTAATATAACTACGAGCGGTTATTCTAGTTGAATACAACTGCAGTTTCCTACGGCTGATAATTAAGATTGATTAGTTCTCTTCATTCAAACTATTAATATAAATTACTGGGACGAGGACTTTATTAATAAGGAAAAGTCAAGGTCAGTATGTAGGGTCACCCACTGGGGTCACGATGGTTTTCAGGTCAGTGTGTGTGGGGTCACGACGGCCCTCAGGTCAGTGTGTGGGGTCACCTGCTGGGGTCACGATGGTTCTCTGGTCAGTATGTAGGGCCACTCACTGGGGGTCACAACGGTCCTCAGGTCAGTGTGTGGGGTCACCCGCTGGGGTCACAACGGTCCTCAGGTCGATCCCATGACACACGGAACCTTCCTTTTACCTTAAGTCAACAGTTTAAGATAAATTCCCCAAACACGTTATAAACTCAGCAACCGACATATTCAGATGAAACATAAAGTCACCTCAGAAATCACCACCACCTTTGGCTTTAATAAATTAGAAGCGACTAGAGCAAAAGATATAATTGGGATTAAAAAAAAAACTGAACAAATAGGATATTACTCCAGGATAATATTAAAACAGGCTATTATTGAAGGTTATTACTGTGGGTTATTATTACTACAGGCTATTCTCGTTTGTTTTTAATGCAAGTTATAATATCAAGTTTGCTATTCACCAGCTTGCTATTCATTCAGGATATTGAGACTGATTATAGAGGGGGTTATTATAACAGGGCACAAGTGATAGTTTAACAATTGATTGTTATGTCTGGTCATTTACACAAACTAACTTTTGTTATCGGTTATTATATCATGCTATTACATAAAGTTTTTTAGGCTAGTTAAGACAGGTTATTAGAACGGTGAATTACGAAAGCTGGTTATTCAGGGTTTTGCAGCATGTTTTGTGCTGGATATTTCTTGCAACTATAGCCAGCTGGGTGGCCCAGCTTTAATGGTGCATGGGTATGGTGCCAGGCCTGTCACTACAGGAAGCTGCGTGGACCAGCTATATATGAGTGTCTAGGTATGGTACCAGGCCTGTCACTATAGCAAGCAGGGTAGTCCAGGTGTATTTAGTATAGGGGGGTTTGGGATTTTCTATGAAACTTGGTTATTTAACCAACCTGATACTAGCTTACCGTCGAACAGAGACCCAAACTACTCCCTTACAGAAATATGACCGACGACGACAGCCACACTTCTGCTGCCGTCAGTCGACCAGCAATGGGCACTGGAGTGTTGCAATTATTAGGGAGATCACCCTGGTAAGCGTCTTGTTCTTGGAGAGGAGTTCAGCGTCACCTTTATTCAAGGGTGCGGCTCCACTGCCTAATTGTCAAGAGCACACACCCAAATCGAGTCGCCGTGACTCCCCGCACTCTCCTTATTCTGGGATGATCTCTCAAATTCTCCTTTGATAAGTTATTGTCCACTATCACCCAAGTTTCAGAAGTGTCTCTCTTTCTCTCACTAGCCATGAAGCCTCACCATGACAAGAGCAAGAAGGAGCTAACATATGACACATTTAAGACATATAACATACACATGAATATGTACATTAATAGTGATATTACATTACAACGTCCTAGGCTGCTACCGACTGATAACACTCCAATATTCCCTTAGGTCTTCATCCTATAACCGTATTATGCTGCTGCTCACTCCTCAAGTCACAACCTACTGCATCCTTCACTGCTTTGGGCTGAAATACAGGTCACAAAAAATATTCATATATCTCCTGCTGCAAAATGAACATCCATCTCTCAACTTGCACTTGCACCAAAATGGCAATCAAGCACTCTCTTAAACATCAATGTGACTATATGATCCTCTGTTCTATTCCTCGAGGCCCATTATCAATTACATCTGTCCAAGTCTCCAAAATCAGGTTAGGTATTCAATGCAGTTCCTTCAATCTGCTCCTCATGAAGTCCTCCTTGAATATCAGTGAAGCTCTTAAACACTTCTTCACAAAAGAGACGTGTAGCTCCCGTAACTACTTGAAGATTCACTATGTCAATAGAGTTCCACTCCTCACTGGAAGTCCTACTCCACTTTGCAGTTTAGCTCCCACATGGAGTTCAGTTTAAACTCCTCCTCTGGTGCGAAGTTCCTTCACTAATTTCTCAGATACAAACCCCCACAGAATTCATAGCTTGGGGGGCGCTCAACTCCGGCGCTCAAAGATTGTGCCCTCTAAAACGTCCAACAAAGTTCCTTAAAGACTTCCTGAAAGCTCTTCTGCTCCTGACTTGAGCTCACACAGTCGCCAGGCTGGCTCCACACAAGGACACCTGCTAATCCACCTTCTCCTGAGGATACCACGATTTAGAGTTCCACACAGGTATGACCACCACTAGACGTCAGGTCGTCTCCAAATCTTCATAAATACTGAGAATTAACGTGCGTCACACACTCGGCAACTTCTTCAACAGTCATGCACTGTAGCCGTCACTCAAATACTTCATCCAGAGCCGCATTCCTTTATATTCCTGGGACACTGGAATGCACGTTCACCTCTGACGACTGCGGCAACTAAAGGGGCATTACGATGTCTGCTAGCGTCACATAACATCACAAACTGTCGACATCCTATCACCAGTAACATTGACAAGATGTTCATTCTCTGCCTGTATTATTTAATCACTCATTGACGTTTATTATATATTTCTTCCTCTGACCTCATATTTTCTGGTTCAGAAAGCAGAATAATTCTCATCAGGTAGAGTTGTTTTCCCAGGCTACCTTGGGTCATAACATTATGTGTCTGGATATGGTGGTAGGTCTTGTCATTATAGCAAGTTGGGTGGACCAGCTGTATATGGGTGCCTGGGTATGGTGCCAGTACTTTCACTCTTAGCTGAGTGGCAGTCTTCTCGATATTTTACATTTCTTACCAAACTAAGAGTTCCTGGCCCAGTGACAGTGTCAGTAGAGTGGGTTGTGTGCAGTGTAAACTGTAGGTTATTATGGAGGGTTATTGTGGTAGATTATTATGGTGGGTTATTGTGGTGGATAATAATGGAGGGTTATTGTGGTGGATTATTATGGTAGGTTATTGTGATGGATTATTTTGGAGGGTTATTGTAGTGGATTATTATGGAAGGTTATTGTAGTGGATTATTATAGTTGGTTATTGTGGTGGATTATTATGGTGGGTTATTGTCGAGGATTATTATTGAGGGTTATTGTGGTTGATTATTTTGGAGGGTTATTGTAGTGGATTATTATGGAGAGTTATTGTGGTGGATTATTATGATTATTATGGTGGGTTATTTTCGTGGATTATTAATGAAGGATATTGTGGTGGATTATTTTGGAGGGTTATTGTGAAGGATTATTATGTAGGGTTATTGTGGTGGATTATTGTGATGGATTATTATTATTGAGGGTTAATGTGGTGGATTATTATAGTGGGTTATTGTTGTGGATTATTATGAAAGGTTATTGAAGTGGGTTATTGTGGCAGATTATTTTGAGGAGTTATTGTGGTGGATTATTATGGAGGGTTATTATGGTGAATTATTTAGTTGTTCAGGCGGATCACCTGAGAAGGAGAAGTCATGCTGGGTCATTACTGGGTTGATGGCTTTATTAATTAGGAAGAACCATGGTCAATGTCTGGGGTCACCCGCTTGCGTCCCGACGGTCCTCAGGTCGACCCGATGTTCACGCAGTTCTTCCTTTTACCTTAAGTCAACAATTTAATATAATTACCCAAAACACGTAACAAACTCAGCAACTGAACATGTTGAATAAAGTTTTGAACAGCAGATGAAACATAAAGTCACCTGAGAAGTTTGGCTTCATTAATAATTAAAAGCGACTATTAGAACAAAAGATATAATTGGGTTTAAATGATTCTTAATATAATATTTTATGTTGCAAAATTACTGCAGGTTATTATTAAAACAAGCTATTATTGAAGATTATTACTAAATGGATATTATTACAACAGGCAATTTTTTTAAGTTATTACTATGGGTTATTATTACAAAAGAGTGTTATTGTAGGTTATTACTTGGGGATATTTTTACAAAAAACTATTAAAACTATATTATAAGTAGCTATAATAAGCTATTACAAGCAGGATATAACAGCAGGTTGTTATTCCAGCTTGATGTTTATTAATATTGTTGCTGGTTAGTGAGGCGGGTTATTATTACAGGTTACTATGAAAGTTTTAACAACTGATTGTTAAGTCTGATCATTTACACAGGCTGGTTGTTAAGGCTGGTTACACCAGACTATTAGAACAAGGATATTTCTGGAAGTTATTACGTAAGGATATTAAAGAAAGTTATTGGGGCACGGAGTTATGAGGAAGTTGTTGTACAGGGTTTTACAACATTTTTTTTAATTTATGTAAGATATTACGTGCGTAAATAACTTGATGTTATTTTTGTACGTTATTGCGTCAGGTTATTATGATGTGTTATTACTGGAGATTATTAGGGCGAGTTATTATGTCAAACTTTTACAGAAGGTTATTACTTCCCTTTATTATTTCCGGTTATTACTGCAAGTATTTGTTGATAATATTTACAGTTGTTAATTATCTGAGATAACCACTATTATAATCATTAACTAACCACTAATTACCTGAATTACCACTACGAGCGGTTATTACAGCAGGATAATACTGAAGTTTCCAACGGCTGATAATTAAGACTGGTTATTTTCCTTTATTCAAACTATTAGTAAATTCCTAACTCACATAATATATACACCTTTCCTGAGGTGTACAAATTACTGGCTTTAGGACATTATTAATGATGAAAATTCATGGTCAGTGTTTGGGGTCACCCGCTGGGGGTCACGACGGTCCACACGTCGACCCCACAGAACCGATCCTCTTCCTTTTACCTTAACAGTTTACAAGGAGTACTTCTTGACCTCACACGTTTGGTACTGGTGTACTTCCTTGACCTCACACGTTTGGTACTGGTGTACTTCCTTGACCTCACACCTTGAGTACTGGAGTTCTTCCTTGACCACACACACTTAGTACTGGACTTCCTTGACCTCACACCTTGAGTACTGGAGTACTTCCTTGACCTCACACCCTAACTAATGGAGTACTTCCCTAACTTCACACGTTTAGTACTGATGTTCTTCCTACATCTCACACGTTTAGTACTGTAGTACTTCCATGACATCTCACGTTTAGTACTGTAGTATTAACCTGACTTCACACATTTAGTACTGGTGTACTTCCTTGACCTCTCACGTTTAGTACTCCAGTACTAAAAGGTTTAGTGAGTACTAAACACTCGCACCCTGACGCAGGGTGAGTGTTTTACCACTGCGCGATGGGGACAGTACAAGGTCCAGTGGTCCAGTAATTCGACAACTCAAGATAAATATTCCATCATAACTTTGGAAAAATTAAGTTTTGATAAGTTAACTTAGAAAAGATTAATTAAGTACATGACATTGAAGTACAGAGGTACTTTACCTTACCTCTTACGCTTCATGCAAGTCGGCGTTCAATCCCCGACCGTCCAAGTGGTTGCGCACCATTCCTTCCCCCGTTCCATCCCAAATCCTTATCCTGATCCCTTTCCAGTGCTATATAGTTGCAATGGCTTGGTTCTTCCCCTGATGATTCCCTTCTATCCTTACAGGTAATCAAGTCTTTTTGGACATTTTTCTTTACATATTATTGGAAAGTCTACTTTTCATTCATTACGAAGACCAAATTTGAGGATTATTGTGGTGGATTATTATAGAGGTTTATTGTGGTGGATTATTATTGAGGGTTATTGTCGTGGATTAGTATGGAGGATTATTGTGATGGAATATTTTTAAGGGTTATTATGTTATTTTTTTAGATTTTTGTGGTGGATTATTATGGAGAGTTATTAGTGGATTATTAAAGAGGGTTATTGTGGTGTATTATTATGGAGAGTTATTGTGGTGGAATATTATGGAGGGGTGTTGTGGTTGATTATTATACAGGGTTGGTGTGGTGGATTATTATGGAGGTTTATTGTTGTGGATCATTATGGTGAGTTTACGTCGTGAATCATTATGGTGAGTTTATGACGTGGATTATTTTGAAGGGTTATTGTGTTGGATTATTATGGAGGATTATTATGGTAGATTGCTATAGAGGGGTATTGTGTATGTATTATTATGCTGGGTTATTGTTGTGGATTATTATGGAGGGTTATTCTAGTGGATTGTTCTGGAAGGTTATTGTAGTTGAAAATTTAGGAGGGTTATTGTGGTGGATTAATATAAAAAGTTATTATGGTGGATTAATATAAAAGGTTATTATGGTGGATTAATATAAAAGGTAATTATAGTGGTTTAACATGGAGTGTTATTGTTGTGGAATATTATGGAGGGTTATTGTTGTGTATCTTTAAGGAGTGTTATTGTGGAGGATTATTATTATGCACAGTTATTGTGGTGGATTATTTTAGAGGGTTATTGTTGTGGATTATTGTGGGAGGTTATTATGGAGGGTTATTGTGGTGGATGATTTTGGAGGGTTATTGTTGTGGAGGATTTTGGAGGGTTATTGTCATGTATTAATATGGAGTGTTATTTTGGTGGATTATTATGGAGTATTTTTGCGATGAATTATTTTGGAGAATTATTGTGGTGGATTTATATGGAGGATTAGTGTGGTGTATTATTATGGAGGGTTATGTGGGGGAATTTTTACTGGTGGGATATTATGTAATTGATTTTAATTATTAATTTATTTATTTATTTAAAGAATTTGTATTTAAGATGTATAATTAATCTATTTATGAGTTCTTCCGATAGCCTAGGGGACTGTATGTTTTATTGAGCTGACTGTAAGGATTTATATTCTCCCACAAGTCATATCCCAACACTAATTGGGGGGGGGGTTATTTAATTATTGTAGCCTATCAATCGAGAATTTGTCGACTGAGAGGAAAATTCTATTAAATGTTAGTTTATTAATTTACTTGGGTTAGTTTAATAACTGACATTCTTATCTGATTAGAAGACTTCACTCTGGATATTAGAGGGACACTTGAGCAGTCTGTTAAGTATAGGCCTCGTGGCAATGGCGTTTGTTCCCACGTGAAGCAACCAGGTTGATGTCACTTGGTTCCCTGATGACCACAGAAGATCTGATGGAACAATACAATATAACAACTGCAAATATACTTCCTATCACAGATGTGGCACGTTCAAAATTATAATTAACCGAGTGATTGTGAGAGGCTCACCTTGTTTTTATTTTATAATATTATAGGGGCCTGTAATGAAATGTGACTTATTTTGACCAACCGGATACGAGGTACTCTCGTTATTAAGAGGTTGCGGCTGCTGAAGAACGTCTAGAAGGCTCTGGGTCACGAGTTAATCGTAGCTGCTTCTGGTTGTTGTTAAAGATTCGCCACCTGGAACAAAGCTCCAAGTAGCACGGGCTATAGTGAGCCCGTAGTACCTGCTTCTGGTGCGTCCTCACGAGAGATTCTCTGGTTACACAAAGACCGTCTATCTCCTCTGTCCCGGCTGGTGACGCCACCAGAACCGGTTCAATTTGTGTGAATTTATGGCTAAAGGTGGGAGGTTTTAATTCTAAATTTATTTGATCCAGTCACAGGGAAGTTTTTTTATTTATTAATTAATTAATTACTACTGGACTGGAGGTTTTAGTGGTAATTTAAATGTTTGATGTTGATATTTTAATGACGTGGCTTTAATACATGTCCCATGTTTAAGGGAAAATTCCACTAGAAAATCGTTATCTTTGAACGAGTTATTAAATTAATTTGTGTTAGTATTGGTTAATATGTTAGTACAAAAACTGCAGCGCAATTATCTGCATATTGTAAATTGAATTATTAAAGGAGGTTGGTTTTTTCCCGACAGGTTATTGTGGTGGACTATTATGGAGGATTATTGTGGTGGATAATTTTGGAGGGTTATTGTAGTGGATTATATTATTATTATATATTGTTGTAGATTAGTATGGAGTGTTATTGAGGGGAATTATTATGCAGTTTTATTGTAGTGGATTATTATGGAGGTTATTGTGGTGGATTATTATGGAGGTTATTGTGGTGGTTTATTGTTGATGGTTATTGTTGTGGTCTATTATTGAGGATTATTGTGGTGGATTATTGTGGTAAATTATTTTAAATGAATTTCTTTTTGAGTATTATAAAAGGTTATGGTTGTGGATTGTTCTTGTGGAATATTATGGAGGGTTATTGTGGTGGATTATTACAGAGTTTAATTTGGGTATTTTTTAGGGTTATGTTAATGGATAATTATTGAGGGATATTGAGGTGCAATGTTTTGGATGATAATAGTTGTGGAGTATTGTGTTGGATTATTTTAGAGGGTTTTTGTTTTGGATTATTATAGAGGGTTAGCATGGTGGCTTACTCTGTTGGATTATTCTCGTTGATTATTGTGGAGGGTTATTGCAGTGGATTATTATGGAGGATTATTTTGATGGATTGTTATGGAGGAATATTGTGGCGGATTATTTTTGAGGGTTATTGTGGTGGTTTAATACGGATGACTACTGTGATGAATTATTTGATTGTTCAGGCGGATCTCCAGAGGATGTGAATAAAATACTGGGTTGAGAACTTTATTAATAAAGAAGAGTCATGGTCAGTGTGTGGGGTCACCCGCTGGGGTCCCGACGGTCCTCAGGTCGACCCCATGAGCATGCTGATAATTCACATTTTAATATAATTCCCCAAACACATAATAAACTCAGCAACCGTCCATATTGACCAAAGTCCTGAACAGCAGATGAAGCATGAAGTCACCTCAGAAGTTTGGCTTCAATAACTATTAAAAGTGACTAAGAGCAAAAGATATAATTGGAGATACAAAAAGAACCTTAACATATAGGTTATTACTCTAGGATATTATTAGAACAGGCTGTTATTGTAGATAATTATTGTGAGTTATTATTACAACAGGCTCCTCTCGTTGCTTTTTAGTGCAAGTTATAATTGCAGGTTGTTATATCAGCTGGCTGCTATAAAAACCAATCATTAAATTCCTTCAGGATTTTGAAACTTATTATAGGTGTGGGTTATTATAACAGGTCAGTAGGGATAATAAATTTACCAACTGATTGTTACGTCTGATCATTTACATAAAACTGATTGCAGTGCTTGGTTATTACATCAGTCTATTATGAAAGGGTTATTAGTATAGTTAACACTGGTTACTGGATCGGGGAATTAAGAGGAGCTAATTACATAGAATGATGTAGCATGTTTCTATGTTTTATAGTTTGAGTTGGATATTACCTGGAATTATTCGTGTTATTTCTGCTCGCTATTACGTCATGCTTATATGATGTGTTATTACTGTAGGTTATTAAGGTAGGTTATAATGGCAAACTTTTGTAAAAAGTTATTACTGCTGGTTATTAAAGCAGGTTATTGCTGTTGTTCTTTACAGATGGCAATCACCTGAGATCACTACGAGAGGTTATTACAGCAAGTTTATACAACAGTTTTTTTTACAGCTGATAATTTGATTCGTTATTTTACGTTATTTAAGCTTTTCATAATACAATATTCACTTAATCAATTTGAAAATAGACACAAAGAGCTGCATCATGATGCAATATTATGCCAGAATACAATTTGTACTCATAATATCTCGCATGAAAAATATTATTCCTTATTCAATAACAAATATAAACGGGTTGCAATAACATATATTTACCTTGAGAAGGATTATTTCGTAACGTTATTACTGTGAGTTATCATTGAAGGCTGTTATTATAGTAATTATGATAAGTGATTTTTGCCAAAATTGCCAAAGGCAAAAACAGCAAGAATTTATATGGGCAGATAGTTACTACTATATTACTAGAAGTTATAACTTCTAGTTATTAGTTTTGTTATAGGAACAGGTTATAAGGTCTGGTTATGTTTGCAGGTTGTTAGACTGACAACCTGAGAATGTGACTGCCAGACGAGGGCTTCTACAGGTTGGGTGCCTGGGTATGGTGCCAGGCCTATAACTATAGCAGGCTGGGTGGCCAAGCTATATGTAGGTGCCTGGATATGGTGCCAGACCTGTCAATATAGCAAACTGCTTGGACAAGCTCTATATGGGTGCCTGGGTATAGTTTCACTATAGCTGGGTGGCCATCTTCCCGATATTTTACATTTCTTACCAAACTAAGAGTTCCTGGCCCAGTGACAGTGTCAGTAGAGTGGGTTGTGTGCCGTGTAAACTGTTGGTTATTATGGTGGGTTATTGTGGTGGATTATTTTGGTGGGTTATTGTGGTGGCTTATTATGGTGGGTTATTTTAGTGGATTATTGTGTTGGATTATTGTGGTGGATCGTTGTCGTGGATTATTGTGAATAATTATTTTGATGGATGTTGTATTGAATTGTTAGATAACGTTACCGTGGAAGATTATTCTGGTGGGTTATCTTCGTAGATAATTATTGATGATTATTGTGGTGGATTATTACAGAGGATTACTGTGGTCGATAATTTTAGAGGGGTTATTGTGTTAGATTACTTTAAAAGTCTTAAATAGTGGTGGTGTGGTAATGGTGGTGTAGTGATAGTGGTAGTGGTGGTATGTGTGGTATTGGTGGTACTTACCTAATTGTGCTTGCGGGGGTTGAGCTCTGGCTCTTTGGTCCCGCCTCTCAACTGTCAATCAACTAATGTACAGGTTTCTGGGCCTACTGGGCTCTATCATATCTACACTTCAAGCTGTGTATGGAGTCAGGCTCACCACATCACTTCCTAATGCATTCCATTTGTCTACTACTCTGACACTTAAAAAATTCTTTCTAACGTCTCTGACTCATTTGGGCACTTAATTTCCACCTGTGTCCCCTCTTGCGTGTGCCTGTTATTAGACGAGGGCTTCCCGAAGATGAGTATGGCGCTTGAAGACGTCTCCATAACTGCACCTAGCGTGTGGGCTAGTGTTGTGTTGAAGACCTCGTCAGAGGACTATAGTGTCCGTAATCTTTGAAGCTAACTCGTGTGAGGGCTAGTGATGCTCTGGATGACCTCTCAAAGTAACTTGTACATAGTAGTGGTGACGGATAATAAGAACGGTTGATTTTAAGTGCTATTTAATTTCATATCCCTAAAAATTATACTATATACTATCCAAGGTTAACGACCTCTGAACATGAGTAGGATTATAGAGTTTAAAATGAACCCCGTTACGGAAGTGCTCGTAACAGTTAAGTATCATTCAAACTCCAGTTATATATTTTGTTCTTTGTCGGTTTTAATTGTTATTGAAGCCAAATTTCTGAGGTGATTTTATGATTCATCTGCTGTTCAGGACTTTATTCAACATGTTCGGTTGATGAGTTTATTACGTGTTTTGGGAATTTACATTAAAATGTTCACTTAAGGTAAAAGAACAAGATGCTATTATGGGGGATTTGACTTAAGGACAATCGGGACTCCGGCGGGTGATCCTACACACTGACCTGAGGACCGTCGTGACCCCAGTAGGCAATCCGTTCTTGCACTTGCTTATAGTCAATATCCCGCTTATGAATAAGTGCATATGAGACATACTAATTTATTGTGAATATATGAGTTTACCTTGAAAAGCTGAATAGAAAACCACAACCTAACCTAACTTTCTTAGTATGTTAAGATATTACAGTTAGTACTGAACCTATACCTATATATATATTTTTTTTGAGACATATACAAGCGTTGTTAATTGATATTACAGTTTTATAAAATAATAGAAAAAGTTAGTGCCTTTAAAAAAATATGGCTTGGAATATGTCACATATGTACTTATTTATAAAAGAAATGGTGACTATAATAAGTCATATATGATTAATTCACCACAATAGCAATCCGTATTAAACGAACACAATAAACCACAAAATTAATCTACCGCAATATCCCTCGAAAATAATCTACCATAATAACTCTCTAGAATAACCCACGAGAATAATCAACCAGAATAATCCACCAAGGTAACCCACTATAATAATCCACCAAGTTAACCCTCTATAATAATTCACCAAAGTAACCCTCTATAATAATACAACACAAAAAACTTTCGTTTTTCCAGAAGGTGATAATAATAATCCACCACTATCATCCTCGATAATAATCACCCTCAATATCCTTACATATAAATCCAGTCCAATAATTCTCCAAAATAATCCACCACAATAACCCTTCATAATTATCCACCACAATAACCCTTCATACTCATCAAGAAAATTAATCCACCAAAAAATTCCACCATGATAACTCACTATAATAATCCTGTAAAGTATCCTTCAAAACAATTCACCACAATAACCATACAAGATAATCCCCCACAATAACCCACCAAAATATTCCACCAAAATAACCCTCTATAATATTCAGCCACAGTAACCCTTCACAATAATCCCCTCCCCCCCCCCCACAATACCCTTCCTTAATATTCCACAACAATAACCCTCCAAAATAATCCACCACAATAATCCTCCATAATAATCCACCACAGTAACCCTTCATAATAATCCACCAAAATAACCCTTTATAATAATTTACCACAATAACCCTCCAAAATAATCCACCACCATAATCCTGCCTAATAATTTTCCACAATAATCCTCCATAACAATCCATCACAATAATTTTTAATATTAATCCACCACAGTAACCTTTCAAAATAATCCAACATAATAAACCTTCAAAATAATTCACCAAAATAACCCTCAAAAATAATCCACTACAATTACCCTCCATACTAATCCTCCACAATAACCCTCCAGAATAATCCACCATGATTACATTCCAAATTAATCCACCACAACAACCCACAAAAAATAATCCACAACAATAACCCACCAAAACAATCCACTTCAATAATTTTCCAAAATAATCCTCTATTATTACCCTCCATGTAAATCCACCACAATAACATTTCATAAAATTCCGTGGGAATAATCAAATAAAAAATCCAGCACGATAACACTCTATAATATCCCTAAACAAAAAGCCTATAAAATTATCCAGCACAATAACACAATACAAAATAACACCACAATAACCATAAAAAATAATATACCACAATAACCCTTCATAACAATCCATCACAATAATCCTCCGTAATAATTCATCACAATAACCCTCCATAATAATCCACGAGAATATATCACCACAATAATCCACCACGATAACCTTCCATAATAATTCAAAGCAACATCATCCAAAAAATTCCACCACAAAAATCCCCAATAATTATCCGCCAAAATAATGCACCACATTAATCAATCATATTAATCCTCAAAAATATTTCAAAACAATAATCCCCTCAGTAATCCAAAACATTAACCCTCAAAAGTAATCCACCACAATATTCCACCATAAAAAAATCCACCACAATAACCCACAATAATAATCCACCACAATAACCCACAATAATAATCCACCACAATAACTCACAATAATAATCGACCACAATAACCCTCCAAAAAATTCCACTGAAATAACCACCCAAAATTATCAAACACAATCACCCTCAATTATAATCCATCACAATCCCTTCCTTAATTATCCACAAAAATAGTCCATTAGAATAATATAACACGATAAGGTTTTAAAATAATTCTTTAAAAATCAACTAAAATAATCCACCACAATATTCCTCTACAATAATCAACCGCAATAAACCTCAACTATCCACACAATAGTCCACCATAACACCCCACCTCTACAATCCTCCACAATTACCCTCCAAAATAATCTACCACAATGACTCTCGAAAATACTCCACCACAATAACCCCTCATAACAATCCACCACAATAATCCTCCATAATAATCCACCACAATAGCCCTCCTTAATAATCTACCATAATAATCCACAATAATAATCCACCACAATAACCCCTCATAACAATCCACCACAATAACCCTCCATAATAATCCACCACAATAACCCTCCTTAATAATCCACCACAATAACCCCTCTTTAATAATACACAACAATAATCCTCCTTAATAGTCCTCCTTAATAATCTACCATAATAATCCACAATAATAATCCACCACAATAACCCCTCATAACAATCCACCACATAACACTCCATAATAATCCACCACAATAACCCTCCATAATAATCCACCACAATAACCCACAGTAATAATTCACCACAATAACCCTACATAACAATCCACCACAATAATTCTCAATATTAATCCATCACAATAACCCTCCATATTCATGAATGAAATTAATCTAGCAAAATAATGAATCACGATAACCCACTATAATAATCCCATAAAATATCCTTCAAAATATTCCACCAAAACAATTCACCACATTAACCCTGCAAAATAATCCACTTAATAACTTACCCAAAATGATCCACCACAATAAACCTTTATGATAATAACCACGATAACCCTCTATAACAATTCACCATGATAACCTTTCTATTCAAAATAATCCACCACAATATCCTTCCTTAATATTCCCCACAATAACCCTCCAAAATAATCCACCTAATAACTCACCAAAATGTTCCACCACAATAAACCTTTATAATAATCACCACAATAATCCTCCATAATAATCCACCACAATAAACCTTCATAATAATCCACCAAAATAACCCATCATAATAATACACCACAGTACCTTCTGTTATATAATCCACCAAAATAACCCTCCAAAATAATAATTCACGAAAATAGTTCATTAGAATAATCCAACACGATAACGTCTTATAATAATCCATTAACAAATCCTCAATAATAATCCACCACAATAACCCTCCTTAATAATCCACCACAATAACCCACTTTAATAATACACCACAATAAGCCTCCAAAATAATCAATCACAACCCTGAATAATAATCCACAACAATAGCACTCAATAATAATCCACCACCATAACCCTCCATAGTAATCCACCACCATAACCCTCCATAAAAATCCACCACAATAATCCTCCATAATAACTTACAGTTTTCGCGGCGCACAACCCACTCTACTGACACTGTCACTGGGCCAGAAACTCTTAGTTTGATAAGAAAGGTAAAATATTGGGAAGATTACAACTCAGCTATAGTGACACTATACCCCAGGCACCCATATACAGCTTGTCCACCCAGCTGGGGTCATTTAAACCCCAATTATATCTTTTGTTCTTAGTCGCTTCTAATTATTATTGAAGCCAAACTTCTGAGATGACTTTATGTTTAATCTACATTTCAGGACTTTATTCAACATGTTCGGTTCATGAGTTTATTACGTGTTTTGGAAAATTATAATAAAATGTTGACTTAAGGGAAAAGGAAGAGCTTTTGGTACGTGGGGTCGACCTGAGGACCTTCGTGTCCCCAGCGGGTGACCCCACACACAGACCATGACTCTTCCTGGTTAATAAAACCCTGAACCCAGTATTTTAATCACCTCCTCAGGTGACCCGCCTGAACAACCAAATAATTCACCACACTAGCCATCCGTATTATTAAAAATAAAAACACCCATATAGTGACGGGCCTGGCACCATGCCCAGGCATCCACATGCAGACGGTCCACCCAGCTTGCAGTAGTTCCAGGGAATATCTAGCACAAAAGCATGCTGTAACACCCTGTATAACAGGCGTTCGTAATTCGTAATTCCCCCACTCTAATAACCTGTCTTAACTAGACTGTATAACATTTTCGTAATAGTCTGATGTAATAACCGACCACAACAATTGGCTTGAGTAAATGACCTGATGAAACAATCGGTTTTTAAACTATTCCTATTGACCTGTTATAATAACCCACCTCTATAATCAGTCACAATATCCTGAATGAACAGCTAACTGGAATAGCATCATGCAATCTTAATTTGCCAAAAAGAACGCTAGGAGAATAGCCTGTTGTAATTATAACTCACAATAATAACCTACAATATGAATAAAATAATATATTAAGTGTCATTTAAACCCCATTTATATCTTTTTTTTTCTTAGTCGCTTCTAATTGTTATTGAAGCCAAACTTCTGAGGAGACTTTATGTTTCATCTGGTGTTCAGGACTTTATTCTACGTGTTCGATTGCTGAGTTTATTACGTGTTTTGGGAAATTTTATTAAAATGTTGACTTAAAGTAAGAAGAAGATACGAGGCGAAAGTGGGGTTCGACCTGGGGACCGTCGTGACCCCAGCGGGTGACCCCACACACTGACCTTGATTCCTTCTGATTAATAAAGTCTTCAACCTAGTATTTTATTCACCTCCTCATGTGACCTGCCTGAACAACCATATAATTCACCAAAATCCGTATTAAACCAACACAATATCCCACAAAATTAATCCACCACAATATCTCTCTAAACTAATCTACTAAAATAACCCTCTAGAATAACCCACGAGAATAATCCACCAGAATAATCCACCAAGGTAACCCTCTATAATAATCCCACACAAAAATCCTCTAGTTTTCCATAAGGTAATAATAATAATCCACCACTTTAATTCTGAATAATAATCCCCCTCAATATCCATAAATATTTATCCATTACAATAACCCTCCAAAATAATTTATCACAATAACCTTCCATAATTATCCACCACAATAACCCTCCATAATTATCCATCACAATAACCCTCCATATTCATGAATGAAATTAATCTACCAAAATAATGAATCACGATAACCCACTATAATAATCCCATAAAATATCCTTCAAAATATTCCACTAAAACAATTCACCACATTAACCCTGCAAAATAATCCACTTAATAACTTACCAAAAATTATCCACCACAATAAACCTTTATGATAATAATCACGATAACCCTCTATAATAATCCATAACGATAACCTTTCTATTCAAAATAATCCACCACAATATCCTTCCTTAATATTCCCCACAATAACCCTCCAAAATAATCCACCTAATAACTTACCAAAATGATCCACCACAATAAACCTTTATAATAATCACCACAATAAGCCTCCATAATAATCCACCACAATAAACCTTCATAATAATCCACCAAAATAACCCATCATAATAATTCACCACAGTACCCTCTGTCATATAATTCACCAAAATAACCCTCCAAAATAATCTTCACCAATAACACTCCATTAAAATCCACCAAAATATTCTTTGAAAATAATCCACTACAATAATCCTCAATAATAATCCAGCACAATAACTCTCCAAAATAGTCCACAACAATAACATTTCTTAGTAATCCACACGAATAATCTACCAAAATAATCCACCATGATAACCTTCTACAATAATCCACCATAATAATCCACCATGATAACCTTCTACAATACTCCAACAATAATCCACCACAATATTCCACCACATTAATCCATCATATTAATCCGACAGAATAATCCACAACAATAATCATCCATAATAATCCAACACAATAACCCTCTAAAGTAAACCACCACAATATCCTTCTGCAATAATCCACTACAATATCCCACCGTAATAATTCACCACAATCCCCCTCCATAATAATTCACGAAAATAGTTCATTAGAATAATCCAACACGATAACGTCTTATAATAATCCATTAACAAATCTTCAATAATAATCCACCACAATAACCCTCCTTAATAATCCACCACCATAACCCTCCATAGTAATCCACCACCATAACCCTCCATAAAAATCCACCACAATAACCCTCCATAATAACTTACAGTTTTTGCGGCACACAACCCACTCTACTGACACTGTCACTGGGCCAGAAACTGTTAGTTTGATAAGAAAGGTAAAATATTGGGAAGATTACAACTCAGCTATAGTGACACCATACCCCAGGCACCCATATACAGCTTGTCCACCCAGCTGGGGTCATTTAAACCCCAGCTGGGTGGTCAATTATATATTTTGTTCTTAATCGCTTCTAATTGTTATTGAAGCCAAACTTCTGAGGTGACTTTATGTTTAATTTACTTTTCAGGACTTTATTCAACATGTTCGGTTCCTGAGTTTATTATGTGTTTTGGAAAATTATAATAAAATGTTGACTTAAGGGAAAAGGAAGATCTTTAGTACGTGGGGTCGACCTGAGGACCTTCGTGACCCCAGCGGGTGACCCCACACACAGACCATGACTCTTCCTGGTTAATAAAACCCTGAACCCAGTATTTTATTCACCTCCTCAGATGACCTGCCTGAACAACCAAATAATTCACCACAATAGCCATCCGTATTAGACCACCACAATTACCCACAATAATAATACACCATAATATCCCTCCAAAATAATCTACCACAATAACCATCTATAATTACCTACGAAAATAATCCAACTGAATAATCATCCAAGGTAGCCCTCTACAATAATCCAACACAAAAACCCTCTGATTTTTCCATAGGGTAATGATAAAGATCAACCATATTAATCAACCACTATAATCCTCGAAAATAATCCACCTTAATATCCCTAAATATTTATTCATTACAATAACTCTCCAAAATGATCTACAACATTAACTCTCCATAATTATACATCTCAATAACTCTCCATATTCATCAACAAAATTAATCCACCAAAATAATCCACCACGAAAACCCACTATAATAATCCCATAAAATATGCTCCAAAATAATGCACCACACTAATCCATCACAATAACCCTGCCAAATAATCCACCACAAAAACCCACCAAAATAATCCACCACAATAATCCCTTTTAAAAATCCACCACACTAACACTATAATAATCCACAACAATAATCCTTCAAAATAATCCACCACAAAAATCCTACAAATAATCCTCCACAATAACTCTTCAAAATAGTCCACCACAATAATCCTCAATAATAATCCACCACAATAACCCTTCATAATAATTCACCACAATACCCCCTGTTATAATCCACCACTATAACCCTCCAAAATAATTGGCCATAATAACATTTCATAATAATCCATGAGAATAATCCACCAAGATAACCCTCTATTATAATGATAAACAAAAAGCAGTTAAAATAATCCAGCACAATAGTGCACAACAACAACCTTCCCAAATAACCCACCACAATAACCCTCCAAAATAAACCACTGCAATTCCACTACGTAATAATCCACTAGAATATGCCACAAGGTTAATCCACCACAAAAACCCTCTATAATAATACAACACAAAAACTGTATAAAATAATCAACCAAAATAACTCTCCAAAATAATTCACAATAGTATTCCTTTGTAATGATCCACCACAATAACCCTCCATAAAAAATCCACCACGATAACCTTCTATGATAATCCAAATTAAGATCATCCGAAATAATCCACCACAAAAATCCACAATAATAATCGACACTAATAATCGACTACATTAATTTATGACATCAATCCTTAATAATTATCTACCACAATAATCCTCCAAAATAATCCACCACAATATCCCACTGTAAAGGGGGTCAGAATTTATTATCCCTCCTGACCATTTATCCGGCGGTAATTAAAGCTTCTGATGTTCACCATTGTTCCTGCCGGACCTTCAGTCCAACCCTCGTGACCTTGGGCGTTTTATCACCTAGATTCCTTAACACGAGGACGCTGTACTTTGTTACTAACAAACTCTGAGACCTTCCTGCTGCCACCAACGATCCTCTAATGATTCTGTAATCCCGCTAATTGATTGTGGGACCGGATTGCAATTAAATCATTTTCAATCAATTGCCATTAAATCCACGATTGTGGTTCCCAATTATTTGAAATGGAGTAATGAATATACTTTAAAGTGAGGACTAACTCAAACCAAAGAGCTTATATACATTTTAAATCGACAAAGGTGCTTGTGAAGTTCACAGGAGCTTATTCAATAACACACAATGAAACATAAATGGGGGAACAATTCCGCTAAACAACCGAGATCACTTCAATCATTATTTATTATAAAAGTTATGAAAACAAAAGGAGAACACTAACTAACTGAAAACGTCCTATCTGAGGCAAATGATTATGAAATTGATCACTACAACTGTATCTCAGTTCAAGAAAACAAGAAACTTTACCTTAATTTATTAAATTTAAATACCAATACTCCAGGTCAGATGTTGCGACCTTGTCTCAGGGAGAGACCTGTCTTGCCCAGCTGCTGCCCCAAAACACACCAACTGAAAATTTCCTCCCAAGCTGAGAGGCTGACCTTGACATTGTTGCAAAACTACTTCTTAAAGATAATTAACAAATTAGATTCGTATTGACTTGTTACTTTAAGGTGATTAGATTCCTATTCAAAATGAAGGGTAATTACATAAGTACTTGATCCCAATTAATAGTTGAGTACAATATTGATAAATAACATTCATTTTAATAATTTGAATGCATTAACAAACAAGATGCTTGATAGCATTACCGCAGCGAAGGCTGCTAACTGAGCCTAGTGTGTGTATTCAGAAATTAGTTCTCATATTCTAGATGAGTCATCTACACTTGCCGACTAGGAGGAGTTGACTCTTTTCTCTAAACGGCGTTAAATTAACATAACTACTTAAGCAACGTTGATTATTACTACAATTACTATTAATAACTGAATTTATCTATACTTGATGAAATAAACTCACAGGAAGGCTGTAGCAATCGTGCATGCATCACTCCCCTAATCTCTTGAGACAAACCTTTCTGGAAACTCGGGTAGAAACTACCCAGAAACTCCATAACCTAGATTATCCATGTATCCAATACTACACACGATGTAGGTTCCTTTATAAACAGCTAAACTGTTACAACACCATAATAATCTACCATAATAACCCACAATAATAATGCCCCACAATAACCCACAACAATAATCCACCACAATAACCCTCCAAAATAATACACTGTAATAACCCTCCAAAATATTCAACCACAATCACCTTACATTTTAATCCAACACAATACCCCTTCTTAATAATCCACGAAAATAGTCTTTTCGAATAATCCAACTCGATAACGTTTTCAATTAATCCAATAAAAATCCTCCAAAATAATTAACCTCAATATAATCCACAACAAAAATCTTCAATAATGATACACACAATAGTCAACCACAATAATCCACTACAATGTCCTTCCTTAATAATCCTCCACAATAACCCTCCAAAATAGTTCACCTCAATGACCCTCAAAAATACTTCATCACAATAACCCTCAATAATAATCCACCACAATTACCCTCCATAAAAATCCACCACAATAACCCTCCTTAATAATCTGCCACAGTAACCCACATTAACTATCCACCACAATTACTCCCTTTCCACCCTTTCTGGAAACTCAGGTAGAAACTACCTTGAGACTCCTAAACATAGCTTATCCATGTATACCACAATATAATATAATTGTGTATAACACAATTATATATAATATAATTATGTATACCACAATAAGGGATAATCCACCACAATAACCCTCCATAACAATCCATCACAAATATCGCTCAATAATAATCCACTACCAATAACCCTCCATAATAATCCACCAAATAACCCTCCATAATAATACACCACAATAACCCTCCATAATTATCCACCATAAAAACCCTCCATAATAATCCACCACAATAACCCATATTAATAATCCACCACTATAACTCTCCAAATTAATCCACCACTATAACTCTCCATAATAATAACCCTCCATAATAATCCACCCCAATAAACTATAATGATCCACCCCAATAAACTATAATAATCCACCACAATAATCCTCCATATTAATCCACCACAATAATCCTCCATATTAATTCACCACAATAACCCTACATAACAATCCACCACAATAACCGTCATAATAATCCACCACAATAACCCAGTAATCCACAACAATAACCCTCCATAATAATCCACCACAATAACCCACCATAATAATCCACCACAATAACCCACCATAATAACCTACAGTTTACACGGCACACAACCCACTCTACTGACACTGTCACTGGGCCAGGAACTCTTAGTTTGGTAAGAAATGTAAAATATCGGGAAGATGGCCACCCAGCTATAGTGACACCATACACAGGCACACATACAGCTGGTCAACCTAGCGTGCCATAGAGACAAGGCCTAGCACCATACCCAGGCACCTGTATTGGGCTGGGCCACCCAGCTTGCTATAGTGCCAGGTCTGGCACAATACACAGTGCCCGTATGCAGCTGGTCTACCCTGCTTGCTATAGTGACAGGCCTTGCATCATACCCAGCGCCCATATACAGCTGGTCCACCCGGCTTGCTATAGTGACAGGCCTGGCACCATACCCAGCACCCATATTCAGCTGGTCAACCCGGCTTGCTATAGTGACAGGCCTGGCACCATACCCAGCACCCATATTCAGCTGGTCCACCCGGCTTGCTATAATGACAGGCCTGGCACCATACCCAGCACCCATATTCAGCTGGTCAACCCGGCTTGCACTAGTGACCGGCCTGGCACCATTCAACTAATGATCTCAGTGAATTAGACACTTTAGCGTTCACTAATGACGATGCTTCTTCTTCAGAGGCAGCCCAGATTTTAGCTCAATGTTCAGTTCATTTATTGGAACTCTGAAAACACTAAATATTTTATAATTCTAATTACTTGACGAAAGTTGATATATATGAATCGATACTTGAAATTTGACTTTATGTTTCATCTGTTTAAGTCAGTTGGTGAATATATTACGTGTTTGGGGAATTTATATCCAAATGTTAAATTAAGGTAAAATGAAGTTTTCTAATTGTATGGGGTCGACCTGAGGACCATCATGTTGACTCCAGCGGGTGACCCCACACACTGACCTTGACTCTTCCTTATTAATAAAGTTATTTTGTTTGTTGTTTAAGATTCAGCTACTGGGAACAAAAAGTTCCAAGTAGCACGGGCTATGGTGAGCCCGTAGTGGACTTACCTGGCACAGAAGCGGGGCTGTAACTGATTTATTAATAAAGTCCTCAACCCAGTAATTTATACACCTTAGATGAAGTGTATAAATTACGTGCGTTAAGAATTTATATTAATAGTTTGAATAAAGATAAATAATAAATCTTAATTATCAACTGTAGGAAACTGCAGTATTATCCTGCTGTAATAACCGCTCCTAGTGGTCTCAGGTAATTACCAATTGTAAATAATAGCAGCAAATACCTGCAGTAATAACCGGAAGTAATAACTGGAATAATATCCTAAAGTAATAATCTTCTGCAAAAGTTTGACATAATAACTCGCCCTAATAATCTCCAGTAATAACACATCATAATAAGCTGACGCAATAACGCACAGAAATAACATCAAAGTTACAAATTCACAAGGGTGGTGACGAGGATTCGAACCTACGTCCAAGAGCATCCCAGACGCTGCCTTAACCGATTGAGCTACGACATGGATTAGAATTGCAACCAGGAGTTCTATTGAACTTATTTGGATCCTGCAGCCTCTCCGAGACAAACCACGATTTTACACAATTCCTCCATGCACTCGAGCTATGTCAATAGGCCATTCTACCTCTTCGCCCTTACTTCATTACACACAGAAATCACAATAGCGTGATGCATCAAGTCAGAAGAGGTAGAACGGCCTATTGACATAGCTCGAGTGCATGGAGAAATTGTTTAAGATCCTGGTTTGTGTCTCGCAGAGGCTGCAGGATCCAAGTTCAATAAAACTTCTGGTTGCAATTCTTATCCATGTCGTATCTCAGTCGATTAAGGCAGCGTCTGGGATGCTCTCGGACGTAGGTTCGAATCCTCGTCACGGCCCTTGTGGATTGAATTGTATTGAGACGGGTTGTATATAGACCTTCAACTCAACACTAAGAACCTTTATCTGAAGGAAGTGATAACCATTAAAGAGTGAAAACTGCCCTTAAGTACTTATGAGAAAAGTCTTAATACAAGACTCCTGTTATTTTAAGAATGAAAACGTTGACTCGTGTCAAGACTGTTATGACCTCTGGGTCATCAGAGGTCACCAGTGTGTTTACTTATGTTGGCATTAAACAACAGTTGTACTGTAGATATCACATGATCATGTATACTTTGTAGCTCGCTTACCACGTAGTCATGTATACTGTAGAGCTGACCTGACAGCCACGTAGTCATGTATACTGTAGAGCTGACCTGAGAGCCACGTGGTCATGTATACTGTACAGCTGACCTGACAGCATCGTGGTCATTAGAAGCTGCTGGTCTTGCAACCAAAGGGTAATATATTTTGTGGAATTGGGTTGTCAGGCAACGAGGTGGTCATGTATACTCTGGAGATGTTAACCTAGTAAACAACCACATGTTCATGTAACCTGTAGAAGCCCTCGTCTGGCAGTCACATTCTCAGGTATACTGTGGAGTTGTCAATCTAACAACCTGCGAACATAACCAGACCTTATAACCTGTTCCTATAACATAACTAATAATTAGAGGTTATAACTACCAGTAACTATCTCCCCAAATAACTTGTAAAATTCTTGCTGTTTTTGCCTTTGGCAATATTTTGCTGTAACAGCCTGCAGAAGTTGCTTATCATAATTACTTCAATATCAGCCTTCAGTGATAACTCACAGTAATAACCTTCCGAAATAATCTTTCTCTGAAGAAATATGTTATTGTAACCCAATGTGAGAGTATGGTCTCTCAAGATTCTCCCACAGCTGACATGAATGGCTCAATGCAGTGCACAGTGCACCAATCTCGTGCACAAGCCCTATCTCTGTTAACCCTTGATGGAAACTGTCATGTTGGGTGTCCCCAGGATGCCCACATACCCAGAAGTACTTATACAGTGGTATCATACGAAGGCCGCCGTATGCCCAGGCAGAAAGTAGATACTGGGGAGTTAAACAATTGCACCATAGCAAATGAGAGTCAGGAAGTACACAGTGGAAGGTGCCAGGTGTGTGAGAGAGAGATAAGCTCTGATCTCTGGGGTCAATCTCAACCGATGCGATGGAGCATATCAACAGTGAAGTAGTCGTGACGTAGTCATGACGTCACTCTTCTACCGATCATATGACTATCAATATCATTGGTTCCAGCACATTCGCTGCAACGCCATTGGTCATTTGGTAGTCCAGGTGTTTGTGACCCGAGGAAGTGTGCAACTCTTTGCAAGGGTATTCATGTGAGGAACTCTGTATGTGGTTGACGTGTCCTTCTGTCTATCGGCCAATAGAAAGAACACCGTCCGTTCCTCACCGTCAAGTTAAACTCTGCGTTCTGCTAAATATAATAACGCTCGCCCAGAATCGCGACCTTGACTATTTTGTTCAGTAATCATCTAGAGTGACAGAAGTCTGTGAATCACCAGAGCGAAACAGACTGGTATCAGGTAACATCTGTGAGATCGAGATCGTCTTGAGTAAATCAGTGGTCTAGAGTGAACTAAGAGCCGCTGACTAAGTGATCAGTGTGACTTTACCACAGTGTACCTACATGGTACAATATAACCGTAGTAGTGAGGTTGAGGACTACGACCGTCCGCGGCACCTGAGCAGGTGAGCTCATTAAGCCCCCTGCTCAGGTGAGCATAGGTACATAGTCCACAAGGTATGTGATAGGGGTTCCCTGAGTGTTTTGGCTCGTGGCGGTGCGTGGCGTCCGGCTATGCGTCACTTGAGAGAGGGTCATGTTGGAGTGGGGACGGGTGGGTTATGTGGTTGTATGCGGTCATCTAGAGAGAGTAAAGGAAGAGGAGAGGAATAGTAGATGAATATCGAGTGGGGGCTGGAGGGTATGCAGTCATGTAGGGAGAGTAAAGGAAGAAGAGGAGGAGGAGGAGAGAAGAGGAGAAGATGAATATGTATGAGTATGGGCCGTACAGTTAATCCTGTGTGTAGATAGATGGGTATGAGTATGTAGAGGAGGGAGGGGTCCCAACATGGTATAGATATGTTGAGGAGGGAGGGGGTCCCCCCTACCAGAGA